>NC_068362.1:48570782-48809167 GCF_020536995.1 Dreissena polymorpha
GGTGAATGTACTGAAGTAAGCGGCACCTTACTCATGGCCGAAGATTCATGCACAGGCGATATTGGTCGTTCAATGTAGTCGTGAACAGCAACACCACCACGACCATATGCATGAGAGGCAGTTTTATGAATCTGTTCCTCGGTTATAGACAAGGCAGTGTAGTATGAAGGAAGCTTATCAAAATATTCCACTTGCTTTTCATGATCACAACCATCTCTACGAGTGTTGTCTCTGCAGTCCACTTCAATAAAATTATCGTCCTCCACCAACTCCCCCTCCTCATATTCCTCCACCTGTCTGTTAATATCACAGTTACCATTGAGAACTGGCCTTTAACATAGTCATGATCCAAACACACTGGCTCTGCAAACTGCTTCCCTTCAGTTGAAGCTTCGTTACCCTCGACAGATGCACATTGATTTACACCCTCCGTTTTCACACAGCTTCTACCTTCAACGTCTTTTTCCTCTACATAACATTTTATTTTTGTCTTCTCCACAATCTCTTTCATCTCTTGTATCTTGTGCTCCTCATACTTGGCGAGGCTGTCTTGAATGATCAAATTCTGGCTCATGACTCTCTGGAGTCGTCGAGGCGTGCAGTTGGTTGGCATGGCAACTGGATGACCCCGCGTCATCGCCCGACCTCTGCCGCGCTTGGCTGGCACTGTCATCGGCAACAGAACTGCAGACTTGGTTTTTGAGAAGCTTTGGGCTTCACTTCAGAGACATTTAGAATCGACTTCATTTTGCCTTAAAAAAATAACAATTTAGATATCATTAAATAAGATAATACTTACGTTGCATTTTGGGTATACATACCATACTCAAATTTTTCATGAAGGCATAAGCAATTATGTTGGTTACATTTGATCAACACAATATTACTTTGTCAAACATTTCAAAGGGATAACTTGTTCAGATAATGATTTCACATTTGCACATTGATTTCACATTTTCACATTGGTGTTTTACATTGCTTTAATGTTGTTTGTTTTTTATTAAAACTCCAACAAGATGTTAGAATTTCAGCAATAAACTGAGAATTATGAAATGGTAATAGTATTTTCAGGAGTAATAACATTCATGTATCATAGCAGGCAATTACATAAATTAAACTTACAATACCATTTGTGTCTGCAACATGGTTGTCATCAATGCCACTGAAAAAAGAACATTTATCATGTTGTTAAAAAACTCCTCATTGAAGTGAATATGAACAATGTTTCAAGACATACATGCAGAATTTTATATTAAGAAGCGTCAGTAACATCAAAACAATCTGGCAATTTTTTGTTGAACATATTATTACAATTATCCTCTGTTAAGCATGAAACTTATTGACCATTAGAAATATCAGATAGTACTAAACCGTTTCAAATTCAGCACATAAATTGGTTCATATCAAAATACATACCTATGGAAAGTAATTTCATATCTGTTACTGTCACAAGAGTTGGCGGAAGGATCAAGGCTCTGGGAAGCTTTAAATACAAGTTGAAATGAATCAGTAAGACCAACCTTACTTCCAAGTTGAGTTAATTCATATTTAACAATTAAAACCACATAACGCTGTATAAAAGCCCATTGGGGAAGCCCTTTTTCTCATGGTGGCTGTTTAATTTGCAATATTTTGCATTGAGACACATTTATAGAAACAAAAGGGCCCACAAGCCCTCTGGAGGTCACTAGGTTGCTTACCTAACTGAGACATGTTGGAACCAATCTGTGCTGATATTGCTAAGTTTGTGTGAATGTAAATATTTTTGTGCCCTCGTTGGGATGGATTCTAGCTTTTGGAGCTTCCGTCCAGTATTCCATAATCCAGGCTTGTTTCCTTAACACTTTCAGATATTGACCTTATATTTGGTGTGTGAGTCTACCTTCATGACTTAGAGATCTAGTTTGAGTTTTGTTCCAGCCCATTGATGTTTGGCAAAGTTGTGGGCCTTGGACCTCTTTAAAATAACACTTCTGGAATTCTTTCCAAAACGCTTACTATCCAAAGCCTATAACTTTTTTAAAATATAAACTGTAACTTTGTCATAATTTTTCAATTGGGATATAGCTGCTGTGTGTCTTCAAAGTGCAGTAAGGGGGCATTGTGTTTCACAAATGCAGCTCTTGTTATGTGTGTTTTTTACACTGAATGAACGGATTTGATATTGACTGTGAAGTCTAAGAACAAATGATGTTTTAAAGTTATCTAAAGGGAAAGATGTTGAAAGTCACATTTAATATAATTCTTGTGATTAATAAGGTAAGGACTGCAGTATAATATTAATATTGAATACCAAACTTCTATGCTTAAAGTGTCAAGAGTATTGTAATTGTAAAATAAATATCTCCTATAATTAACAATCAATTATGTTTCATGTTAATAACAAAAAAGCTTTCTTTGACACTTGGTGGAAATAAGTGCTGTAACGATACATTCGAATATTTGAATTACTCGAATACGGCTGTGGACAAATCGTATTCGTTATTCGCCACCTCCCGAACCGAATATTTGATGAATACAAACAACCTGGTTAGAGTTTGAAAGTTTAATCATCTTACCTTACACATGAAGGTTCACACAATTAACCCCTATATTTAAATGTTCTTCTCCTTATTCCGCGATTTTCATCATGTTTACCCCACCCACTATGTTACACTGTGAGATTATCAACAAAAATGGCGGGGCACCAGTTAAATATTTACGACATTGAATTGAAAAATCTTTCGATGGTTGTTTAATGTTTATTTAGGTAAATACGAGTGATTTGATGCATGAACATACACACAAAGGATTAGCAGATGGAATTTCTTTTTTGTTTATCTTTACAACAATGATTGTGCGGCTTATCAACAACATGGAGCCTTGCGAAGGAAATGCTATTGGTATCGTTGACATGCCTGCTAAATACACATTGTTTGTCTGGCGCTATTTGGTTTCCCCAAAAAAGACGATGAGACGAAGACAATTTGCAGTGTTTTGTTATTTCAAAGTGTTATATTTCATATTTTCAGTATGCAATGATACTCAATAAAATTGACAAATACACATAGTTTCATACTATATAATGTCATGTCAAGTTGTCAGTATTACTTTTGTTCATTGAAATTCATATGCATGAATAAATAATCGTATTCGCTACCCTGTATTCGTGATACGTATCGTATTCGTCACCTAGTGTATTCATTACAACCCTTGTGGCAATGATGTTCATTAAATAAATTTTAAAGCCTTAAACACAATTTTAATAGTGGCGATAACTGTCTTTGAGCCAGTAGGACATCAAGCTATGTGATTTTTCAGTATTGTTTAAGTTTTTCACTTAAACCTTATAAAGGAAACAACTTTTCCCCAGGGCGTTCAAACTTTTATACTGTGTCATGATGTGTAAAAGCTTTGCAGTCATATTTTACGAAAGTCAAAACTCAATCTTGTTAATGGCCTACGTATTTATTTTACTGCAAGTATTGGAACAACTTTGAAAGAAAATCACCAAAGGCTCATTCCTGTGAAAATTTTTTAATGTATCCAGCTGTTTTCGAGTTAGTCGTTGGAAGAAAAGTTAATGGATGCACACACCGAGTGACAGACTATGGACGTCACAGTATCCTTAAAGCTCCCCATAGTGACAGACTATTGACGTACGTCACAGTATCCTTAAAGCTCCCCATAGTGACAGACTATGGACGTCACAGTATCCTTAAAGCTCCCCATAGTAACAGACTATGGACGTCACAGTATCCTTAAAGCTCCCCATAGTAACAGACTATGGACGTCACAGTATCCTTAAAGCTCCCCATGAGCAGTGCACTAGGTGCTAAGATGAGCTAAACATCTTAAAAAATAAATGGCTTCATTTAAAATTGGCTGAGTGTAGGGTACTCGCATTCACGATAAAATGCCTCTTGAATAATTGATAAATAGGTTTCTAATGTATACCTTCTGGGCAGGTCATTTTACATATGCTTATGTAGTATTCACATGTCATAAAAAGCATTTTTTTCTATAAATTGGTACACTTAACACTCAATAAACAGATACCAAATACTCAATAATGCACTGGTTTTACTGCTTTAACATGTTGTTTTATTGTACTAACCTTCTTCAAACTGCTCCAAGAGACTGCTTACATCTGTAGCTTCAATGACAGAGCTGTCAAGCAAGTGATCTGACATTTCATGCAGTTTCTTTTCAAATTCCTGCTTGTTGACTGAGTTCATGATAATTGGAAATGATGTATGCTGTGACATTTCAGCCATAACATCATCAATAATGGTCTGTTCCATTACATCCAGATCCTAGATGAAGACAACGTCATTAATTAACAGGCTAATACAAATGTATAAAGACTAACAATGGACTTAACATCATAATACAGTTGGTGTACTTCGGCGTAATGATCAACACCAATTCTGCTTATGTTGTAAAAAAATGGAGCATGTAATGATGCACTGATCTAATTATTTACCGATTCTCAGATAAATATCCTTCAAATCAATCCCACTATCAAGTATCAAGGACAAATGGTTATACAAATTTGTGGTTGAAATCATCCATCACTTCGTGAGGATGCCTGATTAACCATTTGCTAGCTTTTCCATAAACTGAGATTGTTAAAGGGACTGTCATCCACAACAACGAAGAAAAGAAAAGTTGTAAAATACCGTATTCTTTTACAATTATTACTTTATATTGATAAAAATATCATGACTTGTATATTACATTACTTTAACAAGTTTTCATATTTTAGTATATTCGGTAATAAATTTTACTGGGTATGTCTACCAGGTAACTACCAGATAACTATAAATAACGCCAGTAGATTGATCATTATCGTCACGTGGTAAACCCAGGAATACAAATTGTACATGCGCAGTGAATTGTATATATTTTATACATAAAATGATGAATCGACTTGCGTTATTTATAGTGTGTATATTGTTATGTTGCCTATTTTCGCGATGTACTTTCGATTTCACATGGCGAAATTTTATTACCGAATATACTGAAATTATGAACTTTTTTCAAGTAATGTAATATACCAGTCGTGATATTTTAATCAATATAAACTAATTGTAAAAAATACGGTTTTTTACAACTTATCTTTTCTTTGTCGTCGTGGTTGACAGTCCCTTTAAGAATTGTCTATTTACTGCCAGTATTTGAGGAAAAATGTAATCATCATTGATAATCAGTGCATGATTAAATAAATTTAAAGTAGCAAGGTTTCTTTAAAAAAAATAATAAATTGACATTTATTTCCCAATGAAGAAAGTTAGGCACTGACAACCTCATTGTATTCATACGGGCAAAAGCCCGCGAAGCGGGCGTTTACCGTTCATACATATGGGAATTTAGACATTAAATTACATAAGAATACCACATATGGATGCGTCTCAAAAAAATTTGCCACGCGACATATATTTTCGCGATGCTATTTATGACCTTGAACAAATCAAAAACACTTTAACATATGCTAAATCACATGTAAATACAAACCTCAGGAAAAGTTATATTAATGACATCATAATTGTGTAGCGAATCGCACTAAATATTCTCGCATTATTTGTTTTTCTTCGCAACTGTTCCAGAATTAAGTCATTACTCAATTATCTCCCCTGAATGCTCTCTTTCAGTGGGTATAAGCCGAAGACTGGTTCACTACATATACTGACAGTCTTTACCAAACACAATTTAGGCGAACATAACCCGTCTTTAATATATTGCCGAATCTCAGATTTCTGTCGAATTTATTTGTTTTGATCTTTTCGATATCTTATTGTTATTATTATCCTGACATATCACAAACACTTGTCAAAAAATTATTTGTTTTAAAATTTTAGAATTTTTAAAATTGCTACAAAATGGCTAGTTTTTTAGTGGCGACAAAATTTAAACTATTCAACAATAGTTTGCGAAAGAAAATTAGAAACCTGCAAGATACCTGTATTTATTAAATATTTTAATTGTGAAACAAGTATGTTGTTATGCTGTTACACATAATTATACATTGATAATAAATAAGAAGACAATTAGTGGTGTTAACATTTCCCAACAGTAGAAATCATTCTTCTGATGAAGTCAGTGATATACAGACAAAAGCTCCAGGTATGGCTTTCAATACGTAGTGTGTGTTATTTGACAGTCTAAAACTTCTTGGATTAAAAAAAATCCTGTCAAATTTGTCAATCAAAATTTATTTGAAACATCACATGATTTTGATTATGTTGAATCAGTGTACTGTATGCTTAATGCAACTGCTTTAGCAAGCTGTCAAGTTGAATTGAGACATTTGATGAAGCAAACTGTTTCCTGGGTAGGACCAGTACTTAGTGTCTATATGACGTACCATGATGTCGAAAGTCTACTAGACCTACTAGGTATAACGAGAAATGTACTTAGACATACAATTTTCACCGACCCTTGAGTGTTATCCAATCAGAAGACACCTTACGTCTGTTGCTTTTAGAGATATTTGACATTGAACATTATTATTATTTATACCGAATTATGCGACTATCAACCGCTTACTCATAGATATTGTGCGTATTTATTAAACATTATTATTATTATAATTTATACCCAATTATGCGACTATCGACCGCTAACTCATAGATATTGTGCGTATTTATTGACCTGGCGTGGCGGAATTAACCTCTGACTTATGCAAGTTATGGTTATTACAAAATACGACCAACGGTGAGGTTATAATACATTATTTATCCCGTTAATGCTTGGTTACCGTTGGGAATTTCCTACACAGTAATGCGCTGGACGGTCGTGATACTCCGCCCCGCATGATCAATAAATACTCACAATACGCTGAATTATTTTAATTTTAAAAAGGTTATAATTGAATCTTCTTCAAATTTATATATAATCTATTTCAATGCATTAAATACTTGAAACTTCTTTGTATTTTTTTTGCCATTCTGATATTTTTAATCATTTTGTCCTCAATTAAAAAAGAGATTTTAAACATTTATTATGAATAAATCTGAAGGAAAAGCGGCTCAAGAGACTAGTGTTTTGATTGGCTGTTCAAAAAATGTGCACATAGAAGTACAAACATGTATGTCGAAGTACAAATTGTACTTTGACGTACAAATATATACTTGGAAGTGTATTTTATATTTATGTCGATGTACAATTATTGTACTTCAACGTACATTTCTCTTTTTAACTTGTAGGTCTTCTTGACTTTTAACCCAAATGGTATGCCATAGTATGTCGTTAGGGTTATCTAAAGAATGCTCCCACTTAAGGGATCAATACAGAGACCTCCCAGTGACTAAGCCAGTTAGCAGACACCCCATCCACTATACCGCAGACACCGAACCAGCTATAAATTCCTGTGGCTAGAAAAAAAAAAAAAAATAAGATGCTAGATCTTTAAGCTTGGAACATGTAACTCATTTTAAGATTGATTTTTTTTATGCATTACTTAATTATTGCAACAATTATAATATTTTGAACACAATCATGTCCATATATTTATTAAAAATGCATGGTTATCAAAAAAAACTTTAAAAGCTTTTGCCCGTAAATTAGGTAGCACCTATAATCATATTATATGCCATACTTACAAAGCCATGTGTTAGACCAAATATGTCTCCATAGGGCTCTGTATCAATGTCCATCAACATTTCTAAAATAAAAGCACAAAATATTCAAGGTCTGAACTGTTATTTATTGTGTAGTGTCAAACTGGACTGGACTGGAGTTCAATGTGTTAACTAAAGTAGTAAAGAGATAAGAAATTTATTTCTAACTTATTAGCATATAAATAACATGACAATTTTTCTTCATTATAACAGTGTACACCAACATAATTAATATTACCACACACCTTTCCATTAACAAAACTCACAAGAAGGTACTAATGCTCGTCGTAAAACAGATTTTTACTCTACCAACACGTGGTTGAAATGTGGAATGGAATACATAAACACAAGACATAAATACCACCAACAACGGGACATAAAACATACGTTACTTACATATTCGGTTTAGTTACGCAGTTATATCTATTCTGTTTTATTTAGAACGGTTGTCGTTAAGCACAGTTCTCAAACAGGGTAGTAAACGGCTTATAATTGTGTTATCTGCGTGTTACTTTCTTGGCAGCCATAATACATCCGGTTCTGACGTCATAATCGGGGATCACGTTCAATACGAGATGTAGCACGTGATCACTATTGGCAACAGTAGACGCTTGATTTTTTTAAACATGTAAGATATAATTTATTGGTTTTAAAAAACGTTATGGCATAGTAAGTTATCGTTACAGATATATTACAGATCTTAAAGACATATTTTAAATTTAAAATTAAGCTTGTTTAGCTACAATAATATTTATTTATTTATGTCAATGGGTTAAATAAATCTTGATAATCTAAAGTTCAATGTAGATAAATCATCATTTTGATTTCATGATCTTAATGTACTTCGCGCTACATATCGATACTATTTACATAGATTGAAAACTATTATACAAGTTACCTGTAAATTAAGATCAGTTTGTTGTTTTATTTTTACACAGTAACATATTATAAAGTATCATCCGATGGCCGTTTATCGAGCGGTAAATCAGGAAACAAAAGATTTTGTGAAGTTGATAACCAAAAATTTCAGTTGACTAATCTGGCAATGATGATAATATTTACCCTGTTCTGTTAATGCATGATGCAGATGTGACTGTTTTTTAGTTGCATGAGTATACCCAACCTAAATGAGCCATGAGTGAAGCCGCAACTTTTAATTTTCCCCGCCTCATGCCGAAGGCTGTGCCAAGGAGATATGAAGAGACAAAGCCTGTCCTTATCCAAGGCTGTGCCCATTCCAAAATCATAGGTAATTGACCATGTTTCATGGAATAAAAAAACATGTGCCCTCATTTGGAGATAGATGGGGCATCTATTGTTACAGCTGTCTCTGTGTGATTTCATATTGGATCCACCATTGTGCGTAGTTGCAATAATTTAACTCTAAGCTTTATAGCCCAATGGGCTGCTTAGAGTTGCAATGCTCTCTCTCTTGTCCATGGTAGTCCATATAAACGGACTCCCAGAGCCTTTGATAATTTTTGCTATGGCGGCTCTGGCAGTCCATATGCACCCCTTCATAAACATAGTTGAAGTTCAGCGCAGCGAATCCGTGCGCTTCACTAAACAGACGTCGTTCGAGACAAATTGTGGAAAAATAATGAATTAACTTCATAAACATGTTAAATTTACCTGAATGGCAACCTACAGATGTCATCTTTTGCATGCACCCTATAAAAACACAACAATGTTTCAACACACTTTTCTCGCTGACATGTTTATGTTTAAATTTGAAACAGTGTATTCTGTATCGAATACCACATCGTTATCAACTTTATAGGCTGGAGCACATAACCCGACGTGCAAAATATTGGTGTACTGCAACCTAACCAATATTGGATAAATTTTCCAATATGGTGGATACAGCGTACAAAACAAAACCTAAGTCAATAAAATCAATTATTTCTTGCTTTAATGGTACCATTTGGATGAGTTTGTGGTTTAGAAAGGTAAACTTGTATAAGTTCTTGCAGTTTCAGTGTTCCTTAACCCTTGCATTGTTGATAACATTTTGAACCCATGGCCAAGAGAGAGCGCATTGCAACTATCAGCAACCCATTGGGTTATAAAGCTGATAGTTGAATTATTGCAACTATTGTCCATGTAGTAGTACTAGCCAGAAAGCTCATTTGCATAAGAAATACTACCAAGCAGCTACAAAGCGGCAACTGAGCCACAACATTGTGGCAACTTAGCCACTATTAGTTGCCGCAGGGCCTAATTTTTCATAAGGGGTCTCATTTCAACATAAACACCATGCATTCAGTAATTAAACCATTAAACCTAGATAGACACATGTCTCTCCTATTGAAAAATGCCAGCGGTTTTAAATTTCTGAAAAAATATTTGTTTACAGCGCGAATTTCATGGTACACTGATTCAGCCATTACCGGATCGCTTAGGTCTTTATCTGATTACATGTGTATTGTGTTATTTCTTAAAATTTGACACAGCATTTGTAAAAAATAATTGCAAAATGTGTACATTTCCAGAAAGGAAATTCATTTCTGCGTTTAATAAGACCAAGTTCATGGAAATCGCTGCACAATTGATGAAGTAATGGCTGTTCAAAGCGATGCACCCTATATTCGGGTCATTTTGAGTTGAATACCTTGTTATTTATATAGATTTGATAGTGAAAAATATGTTTTCAGAGCAATCAATTTTTCGTTATAATTTGATTATTTTTCATTAAAAATGATGTTTTCACTAATTTATATCATAGCCACACGGTAACCACATGTGTATTGGACAACTTCAATTGAGTTAATATTTATTTTGAGACAATCCCCACATTTCTGAATATGGGTCACCATATGTCCGTTATTCACTAAATCCCAAGTTGCAGCTTTCATGCTCATTTTATATGGTACGCATCAATTTGGTTTCTGAGCATTATTACTTTTGTAAAGGGCACATAATACTAAAATATTACATCAATGAACATTATGTTTACCAAACAAAATCTGCAAAATTCAAGAAACCATTCGTCTGCACTTTTCCTGTCGTCACAAAAACGGTGCATACATAACGTGACCTTGTTTTGCTTTTCCAAAAAAGAAACAGTTGTAAACATTGACACATGTCAACAAAAACATGAATCGACTTAACAATGATATGCTTTTTGTATTCAATTCATAGAAAACTATAAATCTTAACATAAAAAAAAGTATTTTGCAAAAACGTGATACCTATCCGTTACTCACTAAAATCTGCTATACACCAATCGACTGTACAATTTACTGCTGCCATAGAAATCCCTGTTTGTCATAAATTTTAGGTGATACTTTTTCATGGTATTTCTGTGAGATTTGAAAGTTCCTTGACTTATAATCCAATTATTTTAAAACAGGTCTTGGCCATGAGCTCCATCAGAAAGAACTGGAAAAGGCTGAGAATGAGAAACTGCAGTCCATCAGAGTGGCTGAGGAGGCTGTATGGGTGGAGGCAGAGAAGCTCAAACAGGCAGCAGTCCAGCAAACCATGCAAGAGGCAGCTATCGAGCAGGAGAAGGTCATCAAGAAGCTGAAGAAGCAGCAGGCAAAAGCCATACTGGTGAGTGTGTCACTTTCTTTTTGTACTTACTGGTTGCATGGTCCCCCTTTCTGTAGTTAAAAGAATGCTAAGGATGCATTGCGTATTTCCACCATCTGTGCATTTGAATGGGGTTGTTTATCTTTGTTTTAGTCTCTTAAAACATATTTTCCATTCCTAGTAAGTTGTTTTTGTTGAGCCAGGAAAGTTCGCTATATCTGTCACAATGAGTGCGTGTGAGCACGTGTGTGTCCAAGCTTGTCCAGACTGTGACTATGCTAATTATGTTAATCATGATAAAAAGAACCCACTACAAGTGTCCACCATTAAAAGATGTCCTGTTGTCAATTATACCTATATAGCTACTTTAAATGTCAAGGTCATATTCAAAGGTAATTTTTGCTCCTAACTGTAACTTAATTCTTCATTTAATTTTTAAAAACTACACCACAAATGAATACCATATCTTTCAAGAAATTGAATTTCACTTATTAGGTTATAAATTAGGAGGAAATATTTCATGTGGAGGTGGCTTTATTGCACATATGCTGACAGGCTTTTTGGCATTTGAGGAATAACATTCATCATGTCCTCAACATTTTATTAAAATTAGGAGGAGGCATTGCGTGTGGAGATGGCTATGCAGAAGCTGGCAAAGGAGCAGGTGAAGCAGGAGCGTGCTGAGGGTGAGCAACGTCTCCTGAAGGCCGTCAAGGAAACTGAGGAGCGATGTAAGAGGGAGCTGGTGGCCGCCGTGGCCAATAAACACCAGGAGATGGAACAGGCTGCAGCTGCAGAGGCTCAGAGAGTGGCACAGTGAGTTGTTCCCTGCTTTATACGGTAGAAGAATTATGGGCATTTCAATTGTTTTATGGGGTAATTGTATAAGAATTACGGGCTTTTCCTAGGTTATATCATGAAGGCAGTTATATAACTACATGTAGAACAGGCTTTCCACTGTTTTTTATGTTATTTGTCATAGAATTTGCGCTGTTGCAAATATAGAATATGGCAGTGGTATAATTATTAAGCAAATTTCTACTGTTTAATATGGTAGAAATATATGTATTACAGGCATATCCACTAGTATATATGGTATAAGTATTATTACTGGCATTTCCACTAGTATATGTATGTGGCAGTAGAAAAAGTATTACAGGCATTTCCACCATATAACAGAAGTATAAATATTGCAAGCATTTCCACTGTAATATGCGGTAAAGTATAAGTATTACTTGCATTTTCACTAATATATACGGTAGTAGTAAAAGTATTACGGATATTTGCACTGATATATACTGTTGTAGTATAATTATTACGGGAATTTCTACTGATATAAACGGTAGTAGTATAAGTATTTCAGGTATTTCCACTGATAAATACCGTAGTAGTATAAGTATTACGGGTATTTGCACACATTTGCTCAGAAAGAGGGAGGGGATTCTGATAATAATGCAAACTGTTGTGTTCCAATCCCGTTGCACTGTATGTAGTCCTTTATATTGAATATTTATTTATAAAGGTAGATCTCATACAAATAAAGATAATGTTATAAAACCTTGTTTTCCAATCATGTTAAACTTGAACTAGACATTATATCTACAGTGAATGAAATGTTATGAAAATTAAATTGTTCTTTTTATGTCATTGAATTTAATATTTTTAGGCAAAATCTAGCATTAGTTGTTGAAATTTTTATTTTTTTATTTTGTGTACTCAACATGATACCTTATCACTTACCAAATTACATTGTTCAACAACATCAAATTGCAATAAAAAATTAAAGGAAATACTTTGTTGAATTAAAATTGCAATGTGTAGTGATACTAAATTTGAAGAATTACTTTTCTAATTCAGAGACAATACAATCTATCTCTTGTTCGGCGAAGAGGTGGGGGGGTACAGTGTTTATTGCTCTATATCCTATGAAATATCAGACCTTTTCACTATATGCCCAAAGTACAAATATTTCCACAACACAATAAAATGGTTAACTTACTTCATATATAGGTAAAGGTCTATGTATCTTTGTTAACTTATTAAACACAAAGTATTCATATAATAATATGTACTTTATATCCGCGTTCTTGAACTTTTTTGCACTGGTTAGCTGCTATTGTTATTCTGGTCCACTAACAAGACACTACACACGTGGTGACACAAGGATTGAATTGGGCTGCCAACAGTGTTGTGACATTGGGTCAGATAAAGACTTTTGATAATGAATTAAGATATTGACTGATAGTACAGTCCATGTGGTTTACTTAACAACTCAAAACATGGGGACAGTTACAAGTGATATGTGTAGATAGTACATCACATTCAATGGTTTCTGCTGATAAAACATTTGGTAAAATGTTAACTTTTAAGCTTTAAATCCTATGTAACAGCTGGAAAAATTCCCAATAATCTTTTTGAGAAATCTTTAATGCACTTATGATTATTAACTGCTATTGTTATATACTATCGTTCTAGTTTAAATATAAACATACGGAGTACGAATGTAAACTAAAAACTTGATAAATTGCAAAATAAATCCAGAATGAGTTGTACCACATTTGTTTCAAGGCTTTGAACCTTGTATCTTCAAAATCAAAATCATGTTGTTTTTTACAAATTAAAAAGTTAAATTTAAAACACTCTATTTTTTAAATGGTTAATTGTACCTGATGTATGATAAAAAAGAACAACTCATAAAACTTGTAACATTTTGTTAAAAATAGTGATCGTATTATTTTATGTTTTCAAGCGATCTTAGCCACCCTGCTACATTAAATCTCTAATATTTATACAATCTCATCACATACTATTACATACTAAAGGACCTGAGAACTTTGGTCATATCCATAACCTTGCTGGCATTGTATGTTAACACATTTTTGTAGTATTTTCTTTGCAAATATTATCATTGTAGGAACCATGTTGAAACTTATAGGTAATTGTTTTGACATCATGTAACAACATTTAATATTTTGTGCTGCCATATCAGGGTTGAATAATTATAATCCATGTAATGAGTTATTGCTTATTCATAACTGATAACCCATATTTAGTTATTATCATTTGAACTAATTATGTTTGATTAGTAAGAGTATTTATTGAATTTCGTGAATTATTATGGGAAAAGAGTGTGGTGTGTAAATATGTATAAAATAACTTTTGACATGGATTGCAAAATGAAAATCTATAATTCTCCATGTAACAAAATTGGTGTCATTTCCTACTGTTTTCATCAAAACAATGACTAGTTTTGGGGCTTTGATTGACTGACATGATGTATATCACTCTGACACAATGTTATAATAGAAGTGCTTTTTATCAGCTCATCTGACTTTGAAGTGCTCATGGTGAGCTATCGTGACCATCCTATGTGAGGCCTCGGTCACAGTGTGTCATCAACTTTTTGTTTGTTACCATTTAGAAAGCAATATTTTTACCCAATCTTTAATAAACTTGGCCAAAATGTTTTTCAATACAGTATTGAATCTGCCGCGCATGTTAGTCCAAAAACTAGGTCTAAACAATAACACTTAAACTGTTATTTTTAATTTAATTGTCCATTGACCATTTGCAATTGTTCAAGACAGATTGAGTTGACCAGTTTTTAACTTACAATTCATTTGCAAATAATGGCACATGGTTGCATAATAGAAACAAGTTTGCTTGAAACACTTGGAAAAATAACCTTAAACCACCAAAAAAATGTTGAGCAAACTATGTTTAGACAAACAAACATGTTGAGCAAACTATGTTTAGACAAACAAACATGTTGAGCAAAGTATGTGTAGTCTGTAGAAAAAAAAACATGTTGAGCATTTAACTATGTTTAGACAAACAAACATGTTGAGCAAACTATGTGTAGACAAACAGACTTGTTCAGCTCACCAGTGCAGATCTGTAAAAAAAACAACTTTAAAAGCCAAGTTTCTGAATCAGTCTTGATAAAACATGCCCTTGTTTGAATGATGTTCAGGTGTGGTCAAAACTACCTGTCACGATCAAGCCTTCAACATGAATTGGTGTACATGTGCCTTGAACCCTGGTGAGCTATTTAGGGCCATCGTTACCCTCTTGTGTTGGATTCACTGGAACAAGTTAAATGTTGAAACAGTAGTACATTTTGAATTGTTAGGCTGTGAAACCAAATAGAAATGTAATACATGAATTTAAGGATCAAATTACTTGTTGTAATATGAATTATAATTGTTGAACAAAGGGTATTTTGATGGCAATGCTCACTACTTTAAGATGTTCAGAAGACTACAATGGCACAAGTAGAAAATGTTGTTTGATTGTTTTTTAAACTTGCTTTTTCAGAGAGAATCAAAAGAAGTTTGATATCGCTATGAGAAAGGCTGAAAATGAGAAATCCCAGGCACTGAAGGTATTTTCCTCCCCTGTTTTGTTTGTTTTCCTGCATATGTTTCATGTTTGTAAATTTTAACACAACTGAATATGTAATCTAGCAATGATACAAAATCCTATCTCGTAGCAATACATTTAGTAAAATATGATTTGCGTCATGAGACAATGGGTCTCGTGCCATATGCAGCCACAGTAGCTCCAGACCAGCCTGCGCACAAACAAAGTCTGGTCAGGGCGGGGTTACCGTGTCTGCTTTAACCCATTTATTCCAATGGACAGACTCCCATCCTTCTAAGTTGGATCAATTTATTTCCAAAATTAGGAATGTCTAGTATATTTATTTCTATATTTAGAATATTTCTTACAGAAGTTCCTTTCAGCAAACAGTGCAGACCCAGATGAGACGCCACATCATGCGGTGTCTCATCTGGGTCTATGCTGTTTGCCAAGGCTTTTTTTCTCAAACATTTTTTACATTTTTAGCTTGACTATTATATATGAAATATATATAGTGGAGCTATCCTACTCACATCGGCGTCGGCGTGTCCGTTGGCATGCAAATGTTAAAGTTTTCGTACTACCCCAAATATTGTCTTTGTCCCTTGACATATTGCTTTCATATTTTGCAAACTTGTTTACCAACATGACCCCAACCAATAAACAAGAGCAGACAACTCTATCAAGCATTTTGTCATAATTATGGCCCCTTTTCCACTTACAATATGCAGCAAATGTTTAAGTTTGCGTACTACCCCAACTATTTTCATTGTCCCTTGACATATTGCTTTCATATTTTGCATACTTGTTAACCATCATGACCCCAACCTATAAACAAGAGTTGACAACTCTATCAAGCATTTTGTCATAATTATGACCCCTTTTCCACTTACAATATGCAGCAAATGTTAAAGTTTGCGTACTACCCCAACTATTTTCAATGTCCCTTGACATATTGCTTTCATATTTTGCATACTTGTTAACCATCATGATCCCAACCTATAAACAAGAGCAGACAACTGTTTCAAGCATTTTGACAGACTTATTGCCCCTTTTATAATTAGAATATGCATATTATTGATAAATCTATGTTATTGTTTGCGTACTACCCCAAATATTTCCTTTATCCTTTGACATATTGCTTTTATATTTTGCATACTTGTTTACCAACATGACCCCAACCTATAAACAAGAGCAGACCAATGTATCAAGCATTTTGACATAATTATGGCCCCTTTACACTTAGATAATTGAACATTTTGCTTAAATTGCCATAACTTCTTTATTTATGATCACATTTTATTATTACTTTGACAAAACAACACTTACCTAAATACCACAATGGATTCCACCCAAACAATACCCCACGCCCCTCCCAGAATCCCTCCCCCCCAAACCCCCCCCCCCCCCCAATTTTTTTTTTCTTTAAACATCATCTAATAAATTACGACATCCCACATTATACCCTCTTCCCACCCCCCTACCCCCCCCCCCCAAAAAAAAATATTACATTTGTATTTTCTTTTAACATCATCTAATAAATTACCCCACCCCACATTATGGCCCCCTCTCATCCCCCCTCCCCCCAAAAAAAGTGAGCGGGCTGTCCTCTGACAGTTCTTGTTTTAAACATTTAGTCAAATACACAGTAATGTTCATTTATAAAGATTGTTTAATAATTAGTTCAATAATCATATTTATTTGTAACATTTTAAAAGTTTATTATCAATTAAAGTCTGCCAGAATTTTAAAAAACTATTGCCATAAATTATGTTCTTTTCATTTCTCAGGAATTACGTGACTCAAAAGACATTGATCGTGCCAAGGCAGTGCAAGAGGCAGAAAGTCGTGAACGGCAAATTGCAACAGAAAAGTTACAGGCCTTGACCAGCATGTATGAAAAAGTCTTTGATGAAATGAAGAAAGAGAACGATAACGCCTATGAAGTATTAAACAACCTTCAGAGTGAAAAGGCCCAGATTGAAAAACAAAAGATTGATGTTGAAAACTGCTTCATGGACACTCGAAAAGACTTCCAGGACTTTATTGACAATCTTCCACCTTATGATAAAATGCAAGCTGATTTCATGCTGCCCAGGATTTATTTAGATGAGTTGGAAAAAAAAGGTTACACAGTTACCGCACTACGACCACCTATATCAAAGAAACCATCAAAAAAGAAAGCACCTGTAGCAAAATAAATTGCTTTCTTTTATTTTATAAGACTGTTTATTTTGATGAACTTTAAATCCTATGTCCTCAAATAGTTCATATATTATCTGGGCCAGGAACAACAGGGTTTTTATGAGATTATACATTTATATGATGTATATTTTGTGAAAAAAAATAGCATTCTTAAGCGAACCTTTTTTTATTTTGTTTCATTTATCCATTGTTTAATTTTTTAACTCAATTTTTTTTTGGTTTTGGTTGTTTGTGTGTTATCATTTGTTAAATATGTTTATTTGATGGCAAATACACTGTTATGGTATTAATTAAAAATTTATTTTATTTTATTTTATTAATTTAACGGTTACATATTGTAATTTTCATTGTTACAAATTTAATATTTTGTCTTGTATATAAAAATGCATGCACTATCAAATACAGTTAATAAAATGTATAAAAATAAAATAATAAATATAATTACATTTTTAACAATTTTACATGCATATAATATGTTAAATCAAAACAGACTTAGTGCAATAGTGTATTGTATTTTAAAATATACTTTGGATTGATTTGAATTTAATCTATATCACTGTCATTGAAACGAATATTTTGCTTCTTCCAGTCACATTATTCAATTTTCATTTGTGAAGTTGTCCCAATTTTACAAACCATATCACAATGTTTTTCCATATAAACTTGAAAAGACAAACAAGTTTTTGCATTTGGTTCAAGATGTGTTTAAAATTAATGGCACAGGTATATATTATCCATTTTATTGCATGTACTGGGATATAAATACCCTTGGGGATTTCCAGGACAGAATAATTCTAAAAGGTGTTAAAAAGAAGATTGGTCCTTGTCATTTAAATGTGACCGAGCAACAAGAACAAGACTTCTAGCTGATTTGAATGTATCTCATAAAGAAATTATATATACATGGATTGGATATTGCATTGATGATATGGAAATAATGCTGAAAGAAGCATGGTTAATAATAACAAAGTTATGCCCTAAAATATTTTTTATCACAAGGCATTGATTGTTAAATTACATTTATTATGTCTGAACATATGTGTTGTACGTTAAGTTTTGGTTTGGTTTATGAATTTCACTGGTTTTAAAATTTCACACTTTATGCGCAAACATTCATCACGATGATGCATTAACATGTATTGTATAACTACTAATAACTATATAAGTAGAAAAGACTTAGGAACACATTTGATTTATTAAACGAATTATGATGACATTTACAATTATTTGTGTAACGTATTTGTTTAAAATCGTACATTGTTATCATAGTGTTATTCCATATCTTGTTTTGAGATGCAATACAGCATTTATTATGTATTATGATCAATTTATATTATCTGTTTTTGTTAAAAAACGAAACTTGATTTTGATCAAGTTTTGTTAGTATGGGTGAATATGGGTCAAGCTATCAGCATAGTGAGTTTCTATTGTCGTCTTGGTGTACATGGTACTCCTGCAATAAAGATCTGGCAAACATTTAAAGAAGTTTCATAGTGTATATAATCTGAACAAGAATACAATACTAAATAAGGAGAATTTGTGTAGACCAATATGCACTGGGGAATTTATTTGAATTATTATTAGTATTGTTTACTGCAGTGTTTTAATATACTGGACTCAAGTTTAATTTGTTGTGATTTTATAATATAACCAAGAGGATTTCAATTATGCATCTGTTTGCTTTGTTTCTCTCTATATTGCATTTGTGATTTAAATTATTTGTTTGTTATTAATCATGTTACTATATTACACAAGGGATTAAAATTGTGGCATTAAAACTTTTTTATTATAATATTCACACTCAGGTAAAGCTGTCTTCTTCGCAAACTTGCTTGCGTAAAGCTCCATATGGCAGTAACAACTGTTGAGTGTGCATGTATTACGACTTCAGAGCTAATCCAAACTGTACCTTTGTCATTCAAATTTTAAATTTAAATGGAAGTGTCATGCGTATCACCTTTCTATCAACCAAAACAATCAAAGTCAAACATCGCTGTCAAATGTTGATGTCCTTACTGTAAAATTTAAATGTGTCATTGATCCTTCAACTTTAAAATAACACAAATACGCCATGAGGATACGTTGTATCGTGTGAGGTTTAATGTAGTGTGTAACGATCATCTCCCTGACTTAACGATCTAGGTCGCACTTAGAGGTCGAAGGTAAAATTTGGCAATACAAAACAGTTTGTCCAGACGGTAACTTAATTATACTCATAAAATAAAAGGTCAAGATGTCACTAAAGACCAAAGGTCAAACATGCGCATGGTGCAGCTTGTAATAGTATTACATGCAGTTTTAACAATTGCTTAAACATGTTGCCAACAGACACCTACCGGGTCATTCGTAGTTATGGAACTCCTCGCCTTTCTTCGGTTGACTATTAATATATCGGCTGTTTCATTGAAATGGTGTGGGTTTAAATCTTATAAGAATCATTATGTGCTTATAATAGTATGCTGTTTGTCATGGTGTGCTGTGTGTTTGTCATGGTGTGCTGTGTGTTTGTCATGGTGTGCTGTGTGTTTGTCATGGTGTGCCGTGTGTTTGTCATGGTCTGCCGTGTGTTTGTGATTGTCATGGTGTGCTGTGTGTTTGTCATGGTGTGCCATGTGTTTGTCATGGTGTGCCGTGTGTTTGTGATTGTCATGGTGTGCTGTGTGTTTGTTGAACTGTTATCTTGCGGGTTTATCTAACATGATGTCAATTTCATTCGCTATGATAATGGTTGGCGTTATTTTCATTTGCAACACTCGGTTCTTATAAAAAAATCACGTGAAGTGTGTGTTGTTTCTATGATGTAACGATTAGATTTTTTACAAGAACCGAGTGTTCCGAATGAAAATAATGCAACCTGTTGCGTTTTATTCCTAGATCGCCCCATACTTAAAGCAATTTAACCGTCATTAAATTAAAGTGTGCCACATGTTCGGTTAGATTCAAATTTGCGCCATTAATGTAACACAGAAAATTAAAAAAAATAACACATGTGCTTTTTTAATCAGAGTATATTATGCAAAATACCCGTTGGGTGTGAAGATATCTATGAATGAATGCTAAGCATGTGAATATCCGAAAAAGCTATGTGAGCAATAGATTAATCATTTAAACAACTAAAATTAAAACACGGAGTTTAAATCCTAACGTTTTTTAAAAAAGTTTAAAAACAAACAAGTATTAATTTTAAAACGCCAAAAATATTTACGCAAAAATATAATAATGGCTGATATGTTTGATGTAAAAAAAATCCGTCAAACACGTTTTAATGACATCAACAAGAAGTGTTTTTGTGGCGTCCAAGATGGTCATGCGAAAGCCGGGAATAGCACGTAAGTCACGTGCAGGCAGTAGTGTAGACATACGCCATATATAAGGAAGTACATCATCAACACGAACACGGACGATACGGAGAAACCCTTTGTGAACAGTCGCGTGCCTGAGTTCACTGAAATTGACGAGGATGTTAAAGTAAATATGAGTCGCGTTCTGAAAAAACTGGGCATAATGCATGTGCGTAATGTTTCGTCCCGTATAGGCTAATCAGGGACGACACTTTCCGCGTGTATGACATTTTTCGTTTAAATGAAGTCTCCTCTGAGCAAAAATCCAATTTAGTCGGAAAGTGTCGTCCCTGAATAGATTGTGCGGACTGCACAGCTTAATCTGGGACGACACTTTACGCACATACATTATGCCCAGTTTTCTCAGAACACGACTCATATATACATGTATAAGCTTATTTAAGGCTTTCAAAAAGCGACCATTCAGCTACCTATTGTGGCTTGTATTTCATAGGAACGTCTTTAGAAATGTATATTTATGCAGAAGCATCCGTAACTGATCAGCACTAAAAGGAATAACTGAATATTGTAGATAATTAAAATATACGACATTAATTTTCAAATAATTGAAATATGCTACATTTTAAATAATTGAAATATAAGACATTTTAGCTAAATAGGATATACTGCGTTTTTCGATATTTGAAACCGTGTTATGTTGTATTGTACTTGTTTACACTGCAATAACGAGTTGTATGTATTTCTGATTTCATTGTTTATATTCTATATTGGGTGCGACGAGTCAAGGAATATCCAGGCGCTGGTAAAATTCTATATAATGAATACACTACATTATATACGTATATACACTTGTGGAATTATCATGAATATGGTTCGCCCATTTTGTCCTTTATAGAAAAAAAACGTGTTTTCTTCAATCTATATTACACAGTATTATGTACATATACCATATATCGATTACTAGTATTGTATGCCATCAAAAACGCATGCTTCATTTCAACCAATGCCCACATTTTCCTTCAATGTCACATAATTTCGTCCGATTCTTAGACATTTCTGCCGAAAACACAACATAAAATTACTATTGACACTAGTATAATATAACTATCGGCAAAGTTCACTCAGCGTTACCTTGTACGCCATAGGCGGGTCTCTCGCAGATGTACGGGTGCTTGTCGGTGCAGGCAACGTTGATGTACTCCCCGGCGAATATCACCGTCGCACAGTTCTCATTGCCGTTCGGAAAGTCAGGGGCCTGGGACCATGGGCTGAACAAAATCGAGCTTATTAACTCATTAATGCCTAGTGGACTCTCCCATCCTTTTAAATTGGATCAATTTATTTCCAAAATTAGGGATGTCTACAATATTTATTTCTATATTTAAAATATTTCTTACAGAAATTCCTTTAAGCAAGCAGCGCATACCCTGATGAGACGCCGCACCATGCGGCGTCTCATCTTGGTCTACGCTGTTTGCCACGGCCTTTTTTCTAGATGCTAGGCATAAATGGGTTAAATGTGAAATGATTGGACGTAATGAAATTATATGCAACACGGAAGAATTAAACAAAGATGGGTTGCACGTTAATAAATGCCTGGCAATGGCATGTATAATTTAAAGTAAAAATACGTCAGGAGTCGAGGGAACAAGCAGTGTTTTTTTTTTCACTTATAGGGAAATGGTGGAGGGGCCCGTCCAAAGGGGAAAAAATGCGTTGTTTTTTTAGGAAAAGGGGAAAATTAAAAATTCACGCTTTTATATGTAATGATATTTATTATATGAATACACATGTTTGTATCAATATAATATTCACAGCAGAATGTCTCTGTCCTTTTTCTGAAATATATATCAATGATTTTTTCAACATTAGTTACAGACAGTTCAGCCTTCATGCACAGTCTCAGTTTTCTTAGCCATTTTGAGTCTAATTGAGTTTTTAAATCGATTAAATGGCAAATTTTAGCATTTTTTATCAATAAAATGGACCAAATTGGAATGTTTTTATCAACAAATATTGACACAATATAGATACATCAGGCCTTTTCCTGGCCATTTTGGGAGTAAAATGCAATTCATGTGAAAAGTCCACTGATTTGGGAAAATCTAATCTAATTTTATATAACACTTTATAATAATTAAAATTCATATAAATAATAGTTATATACTTTGTTAGTTATTTATGAAATAAATTTGAGATATATTTATCATGATTATGAAACAGTTCTTTCTAAAAAAGAACAAAAAACATTTTTTTTTAACATCTGGAGGGGATTTTTTTTACAAAATGGGGGAAAAATATATACTCTTTTTTGAGGGGAATGGGGCCGAATATCGGCCCCGAAATTGCCATAAAAAACACTGACAATATACGATGAATGTCTCAGGCACTTCTACGTTATAGACGAACGATATGTACAAGAAAATCTCAGACGGTCAGTTGGTACACGCCCATCGAAGATATTAGCTGACTGAAGTATGCGTTTATGTTGCAGCGGCAAATAAAAACACAATCGCATCATTAAATAGATTGACGTAAGATCAATGGACGAACAGAAAAGCGAAGTGATCAATTTCGGGCGTCAGCTTGGTTTGCATTTCCAGATTAGTATGTTTATTTCTCACCAAAATATATTTAAAGTGATAATCCTATTACTACACGAAGTATATATAATGAATGCATATACAATGTTATTCCTACATTAATCCCGAGTCCGGTGCGGGGTTCCAACTGGTGTCATACAACCAGATGCCCTCGTGGTCGATGTCCGTGAGACCGGTGTAGAACTCGACGGCAGGTCCCGCAGTTGCCTTTATTGCACTCCGTACAAAATCCTGAGACAATTATATATTTTAGTATAAAACTGACATTTTAATGTACCCACTCCCGGAATAAATTGTGTACTTGGGTTTTGAATACACATTAGACATTATTATGTATTTTACATCATTCTTTATATGTGTGCCATTATAATATTGGAGGATGATATGAGACCGCTGGACTAAATTTTTTTTTTCTAAATTGCAAAAATGTTGTGTGTATTTTCATTTCATACACACAACACGTGTTTCTTCACGTACAATTTGATTTATGATGATATAGGACTGCACATGTATCTCAGCTCCTGAAGTAATTGCCATTAATCTTATATACTCTAGAATATCAAAACATAACCCACAGATGAAACAAAAATAAATCATACCAGGCTCTGTCTTATACAACAATGAAGATATATATCATTTCAAATGTAATCATGATCTGTAGAACTTTGGAAACACACCAGCTATACATTTGTTAAACAACGTTAATCACCTTTATTCTTATTTTTGAATCAACACAATGTATATGTATAGTTGTAATCAAATGTAATATGTTGTATACTGAAATGTATACCGTAGGTACCGGTACTTATTCTATATGATTAAGGTGACATGAATCTTATGCGCCATGGCTTGTTTGTATTGTTATAATGACGATGCACATGGTGCAAGTCATAATAAAACACACGTTCTGTTCTTTTCTGTTCTTATTAGGATCTGCTAAATGGTATTTCACTCAAAACATTTAAGTTGATCTAGTTTGTAATTTCAACAACAACAACAACCAGCTTGGTCAGAACCACATGTTAGTGTGCGTTTCCAAAGATCTAGCCGATTCCGAAAGTAAATCAATTGGCCGTGCTCTGTGAAAAACGGGTTAAGTGCATGTGCGTAAAGTGTAGTCCCAGATTAGCCTATGCAGTCCGCAAAGGCTAATCAGGGACGACACTTTCCGCTTCTTTGAAATTTTTTCGTTTCAAGGAAGTCTCTTCTTAGCCAAATTCAAGTTTACACGAAAAGTGTCGTTCTGATTAGCACGTCCGGACTGCACAGGCTAATATGGGACAACACTTTACACCCTTTATGCATTAAACCCTCTTTTCACAGAGCGCGGCTCATATATATTCCTACCAGTTCCGCCTGGGAGTTAACGGCCAGTAGGAATGAATCGAAGGGCGAGCTCTGGGTTTTACATTTTGCATGCGCCTCGTCGTACGTCACTAGGCTCGTGCCTATGTAGTAGCAGTTCGTGACGTCACCCACTGTCAGGCTGAGCCAGCCAGTCTTGCACGGCGAATCTAGGGGATATCAGCGAAATTATATACTAGTAATACAGTTTACTAGGTGATGGTATAATATGTAATACAATGTTTATTGCGTTAACTAGTCGATTGTATGATCTGCATTACATTCGTGAAATAAATTTTATTTTATAAACTACGTTGTCTCGCATATCGGCATTTATTTATCAGACTCTACAGGTTTTCTACTGCTTCTACCTTGCGCCTACTGCCATCCTCATAATTCACATTTATATCATTCTCTCCAATTTCGAATGCTTCAAAAGTGTTCCTACTGTTTCTACATGCTTTTACTGGAACCACGTTTTTTGAAATCATATTCTCACTTTCTCTCTATATTTTATTCAATTACCAAAAAGACAGCTGTCAGATTTGTACACTATGAGAATATATTATATACCACATCATTTATCCACTATTCACTATATGTTAATTGAAAAAAGTGCTTACCCAACATATCCATGAAACGAATCAGACACTTGTTTAATCGCATGTTTTAACGTGTTTATTCAACATACACATTGACGCACCAAAACATTTAAATGTGGGGCTATCTTTTCAATCGTTAAACATATCTCTATACCCTAAATGAATATGTAAAAACAACAACGTGTTCTGAGAAAACTGGGCATAATGCATGTGCGTAAAGTGTCGTCCCATATTAGCCTGTGAAGTCCGCACAGGCTAATCACGGACGACACTTTCCGCCTAAACAAGATTTTCGATAAGAAGGGACTTCTTTAAACGAAAAATACTATAAAAGCGGAAAGTGTCGTCCCTGATTAGCCTATGCGGACTGCACAGGCTAATCTGGGACGACACTTTACGCACATTCATTATGCCCAGTTGTCTCAGAACACGACTCAGTTCATATTGACTCACCTTCTGTATTTTGTTCACAGATGTAGCCAGCTTTAATAAGACAGTTGACGTCGTTGAAGGTTCCTTTCCTAAGTATCGTGCTGCACGCCTCGTTTCCCTTATAGTTATTAGGCTCCACATTCCACTTCCTGTAAGGTTTTGTCACCTTTAGATTTCCCACTGACAATGTGCAGGCATTTTAAATAGTTTACCGCGTATACCATTCGTAATCCGATAGTAAACATTTTAAAGTTGGCATTTGATTTTTAAATCACATTTAATATCGTGTCTAAGACAATTTTCGTGAATAAAATGTAAGATTTCTCGTACAAAAGGTGCATTTTTTTCAATACACGCGCAATGGTTTTCATTCATTTCGTATGACGAATGAATGTATAAAGCATGACTGCTGCAAACGCTGACAAACATCCGGATTCCGGTAAATTACCAATTATATAGCCAATTATATAGCCCCGTCGAGTCTTTTTCTGCATTGGCAAAATGCATAATTGCGTTAAAACATGCTTACACACTTAAACATCTATATTTTGCTGTCTGAAATGATCAATGTATTGAAAAGCAATACAATTTAGCCCCGCTCTGTAAACACGAGGCCTAAGGCATGTGTGTAGAGTCTCGACCCTGATTAGCCTGTGTAGAGTCTCGACCCTGATTAGCCTGTGCAGTCCTCTTAGGCCAATCATGGTCGACACTTTCAGCTTTCAGAGGATTTTTCGTTTACATGAAGTCTCTTGTGTTCGAAAATCCAGTTAAGGCAACAGTGAGGCTCAATTTTCAATTATTATACCTCACGTTTATTCACAATGCTAAACTCCCATAGGCCATCGTGACATAGAAATACTGTCATACCAAGCGGGAAAAAAATTACTGTCCAAAAATACTGTCGCCTGCTACCTTGGAAATCTCGTGCGGAATGGCCAAAAAATACTGCCCCATTCGCGCATGCGCAGCTTTGCATTTCCGTTGTATTTGGATAATTAAAATATCGATTGCAGCTGAAACTGTGCTGTAGAATAGATTAATGCCATTATTAAAGCTTTGTCAGGAGTCATAAAAAAATCAATTTAGTAAAAACGACACCTTACCTCAATGGCAACTTTAAGCCAATGCTAATAACAATAAAGTTACAACGATATACACTTCCAGTGTCTGTTTTTAAGGTGTTATGCATGACAAACACACAATCCGAAAAACGTTTTGGATTCGTTCGATGCTTTTAATAAATATTTTACTGTTCTTATTCTTCTTCTTCTTTTATAATAATGGCTATGTTCAATACTGATACATTATAGCCATACGTGGGGGGTTAAAAAGAAATAGATTGATAGGTTTCCCGAGTTACTCAATCCACTCAGGAAAATCCTATCAACAGTGATAAAAAAAGGTGCAAAACCTAACACCTTAAGCCCTTAAGACTTAAATATATACATATACAACTGTGCATGTGGTGAGAATATTAGTCGAGTTAAAAACAGGATAAAAGCAGAATCATGTGATCTAAGGAAGGAACACTGATGTAGACAGCACTGATTTAAATCCAGGGATCGTATCAGCGCTAACTACATAAGATGGAAGTGTGTTCCATTGTACAACTGTTCTTGGAAAGAAAGAAAATTTGTGGTAATCAGCTGTACTTGGTGGTATTTGGTATGCCATGTCATGATGATGGCGTGAGTGTCTAATGTATGGAGTGAGATAGTGAAGGGGATTGACATCAACATGATTATATACTTTTTATTTTATAGAACAAAATGAGTCTAGCATGTTGTCTTCTTGATTGCAAAAGGTATTCCAATTCAAATCCTTAATTATATTTGTGACCGTGCCCGGTGTCTTGCTGTAATTATTTGTTACAAATCTGGCAGCTTGACGCTGAACATTTTCAATTTTATCAATATCTTTCTGATGGTAAGGGTCCAACACACTAGAGCAATATTCCAAGGATGGTCTAACAATGCTGTTATATGCCGCTGCCTTAGTTTCCATTTTAGAAGAATGAATGTTTCGTTTTAAGAAACCTAATCTCTGGCTTGCTTTACTACTAATTTTATTTACGTGAGGTGACCAGTTTAAAGTTGAGCTTACTTCAACGCCAAGATAGGTGGCTTTGTTTACAACAGACAGAGGTTGATTGTGAAGAGTGTAGGCTGATTTTAATGGTTTACGGTTTCTCGTAACATGCATGATATGACATTTTTCTATGTTAAAAGACATCTTCCATTTCAGCTCCCACAATGATAGACAATCTAGATCTCTCTGAAACTGAATAGTGTCAGCCAAAGTTTTTATGGATCTGTACATGACACAGTCATCCGCAAATAGACAAATAGACTTCACAGATGGACGTAGATCATTAATGTAGAGCAGAAACAGAAGAGGCCCAAGAACTGATCCCTGGGGTACACCAGAAATTACAGGGGCCATGCTGGAAGTTGCCCCATCTACAACAACCTGTTGACTACGGTTACCAAAGCTTTAATCCAAGAGTGTGTAGTGCCCGTGATGCCATAATGGGCTAGTTTCAGCAACAATCTACCGTGGTGTACAACATCGAAGGCTTTGCTAAAATCCATGATGGCAACATCCATCTGGTCTCTCTGCATGGTAGAAGCTAAGTCATGGATAAAACCCACAAGTTGGGTTTCGCAAGACCGCCGGGCTCGAAAGCCATGTTGGTTGTCCACCAGGATATTAAAGTTGTCAAGATGGTCAAGATATTACTAACAACGATATGCTCCAGCAATTTACAAGCAATACATGTTAATGAGACTGGTATATAATTACTAGCTTGGTACTTTTCACCTTTTTTAAAAATAGGAGCTACAAAAGCCATGGACCAGTCAGAAGGGACAGAACCAGAAATAAGTGATTTGTTAAAAAGAATTGTAAAAATAGGTGCAATTTTATTTGCACATTCCCGTACGATTCTGGGTTTGATTTGGTCTGGCCCTCCGGCCTTGTTAGGATTCAGTTTGAGTAGAAGTTTCTTAACACCATTTACCGTAATATTAATTGATGGCATGTTTTTATACGGGCTATTACCAAGATCTGGATATGAGCTGTTTGTGTCATTAGTAAAAACAGAAGAAAATTGTTTATTTAAGACTTCAGCTTTTTCCTTAGGGTTAGATTTTAAGACCCCATCATCCCTCAAAGGTGCTACACCACATGATTCATTTTTTAAGCTTTTTATGAACCCCCAAAATCGTTTAGTTGTTCCATGTTTATGTTCTGTTTCATCACATATTATGTTGTTCATGTAGTCCCAGTAAGAGTTACGAATTTTCTTTTGTATGGATGATCTTATCTTCTTAATTTTTGGAAGTAAAGTGTAATTTTAGTCTTTTTCATTTTGCTAGTCCGGTCACGTTTTTTCATTAGCTTTTTAAAGTCAGAATTCAGCCATGGTGGATGCTGCTTGCCAGAAACAGTTTTAGTTGGTATGTATTTTTCAACAAGTGTGTTAAGACAGACTTTGAATTTGTCCCAAAGCTGCTGGACATTCATATCATTAATATTGTTTACATCTATAAAATTTATTAAACCAGTTTTGATTTCCGACCAGTTAGCCTTGTCAAACAGAAGTATTTTCCGTTTCTCTTTCCGATTTATTCTAGCAGAGGATAAAATATCAACAAAAGGGATGCAGTGATCACTAAAACCTGGAATGATCTTAACTGTTTTGGCTAAAGAAGGATTAGACAAGAAAAACAGGTCAAGACATTTCTTAGTGGTATCAGATAGTCTTGTTGGTTCATCAACTATTTGGTCTAATGAATATCTGCAAAATTTAAAATTGTGTTACATTCTTCTGGGTGTGAAGCATTAGAGTCTACAGTTTTATTTTTCCAATTGATTTCCCCAAGGTTAAAATCGCCCCCAATTAGGGTTGTACTATTTAATTTATCAGTCAGGCTGATGGTACGATCCAGCTCGTCTATACATGTAACATCCCTGTCAGGTCGGTATGCACTGCAGACCAGCAGGTCTTTTTTACCATTTTGCTTTATATTTACCCAAATAATTTCAGATAGAGATTTTAATTCCACAGGAGCATGACTTCTAAACTTATTTGAAACCAGTACAAAAACTCCTCCTCCTGTCCTGCCTTTTCGATCATTTCTGTAAACATCGTAATCAGATGGAAACACTTCTGAATTTTTTATTTTAGGCTTGAGCCATGATTCATTACCCAGAACAACATCAGGTTTTACAGTAGCTAGCATAGATTGGAAAGCCAATTTTTTCTTCTTAACAGACTGACAGTTTACAGTCACAATTTTTAAGTGTTGTACATACTGTGATTTGTGAGTTGGTAATTTGTTGTGTCTCATAGATTGAGAGTTTGTAGTTATGCTTGTTTGTTTACTGACTGGTGTGCTACAGTGTAAGGGTGCTTGCTGCCCAGAGCCTGGGGATTGCATACATGTAAGGACGGATGAGTTGTCTGTACTGACATGTGATAATGAATGATCTGATTGCATAGACTTTGTGTGATCAAAGTCGAGTTAAAATGAAATACACCACAGTTTGTACATTGTTAGAAAAACCACCACGTCCATATTGTTGTCCCAAAATGTTTTGTCAGCGTAATGACGTTACACGAGTACGTCATAAATTGCGTAATCAAATGATGAAAATAAAATACGGAAAGCTGGTTCGGTAATGTATTTTTTAAAGAAATAATAGACGACTAAGAAAATTGATGGGATAAATCGATTACTAGGTCGATGCCGAATAAAGCGAAGTTCATTTTGCTCGGCCCGAAAATCTGAACCACTCAACATATTAATGGTTGTTCATTGCTGAAATTAAATACAATTATTGAATATTAAATTGTTCATGGTTCATATAAATTGTTCATGTTTGAATAGTTTGTTCGGTATAATAAAATAAATAATACATGTCTTACAGGGTGACAGTAAATTCGTCACCTTTCGGAAAAATACTGTCAACCTTGGCTTCTTCAAGTTGACAAATTTACTGTCACCCTGTCAGACATGTAATATTTATATACTAGTGTTCAAGCCCATTCTTACACCAAGGACAGGTCCGCCGCGGTCCCATCACCCCAGGCCCATTGCTTGTTGGACTGGTAGTTGAGGCCCGTCCAGTACCACATCCCACTGTTGAAGACGCTGTTCTGACCCTCTAGCCATGTCTGAATTAATCGAACAAATCACGACTACATCCGCGTTGCATAATGGTCTATTCTCAAACCGTCCTACACTTACGTTGGCGTTTTACATTCCTGATCTAGCATGTGGTGTTTTGTAAATTTGCAACTTACAATATTTTATATATTTGCTATTCTATAAACATAATGAAAAGAGAAACATCACTGGTCGAGTTGACTTTCTTCAATATTAATTTGACAAACAAAAGCTTTGCAAATACAAACCTTGTTGAAAAATGATAGTTTTTTGTATATATACTCACACATACTCATGAAGTCAATGCAACAATTTTACTGTTCCGGCAATAACACAAATAAACACATGTTTCGTGCATCTTTACCTTTTTGTCAAAGTCGTCGACTTTGATAAGGTTTGCCCCGTATTTACCACAGGCACCCTTTGCATCACTCCACGAGTGCTGCGTGACGGTTTCGAAGTGGTAGCAGTACTTGCCAGCCCGAGTCCAGCTAGCGGGGCAGCCGAGACCCGGTATGACCGCACTTTGAACTGGATATGATACAGTGTTTGAACAATCAGTAGCGTTAACTGGACTTATTTTAAAATTCAACAAATCTGGAGAAACGAACTAAGCCGTAATCGGGATGCACACACAAAGCTGATCCATTCCAAATCACGCACCATATTGACTATAGTAGTGTGTTTGTATCGATACTAATGTTTTAAACATAAAATTGGTAAACGTTGATTGTACATAGTGAAAAGATTTTTTCCCAAAAGAGACCCGGATTTAAACTATTATCAAGGGCATTAATAAAACTTTCCATTTAACATGCAACTGGGGATTGGAAGAAATATATTGTCTCATTAAAGAAGCAAAGTAGTTTTAGGACACACACATGGGTCTTCAACTTTCTCTATAAACACTTGCTGTTGAAGTCTGACTTTAAAGTGAAAATATGTAATGCATAACCAAGTGTTTTTTTTATTTAACTCCTTTATATATAATTTTTCACTCTCTCATCTGTCTATCTCGTTCCTTCGACTCAGGAAGTCGTTCCCACGACATAGCTTACTCATCCCAACGAGTTAGTAAGTTGCTCCATCGAGTAAGTATGTCGCAAGAAAGAGATAGAAAAAAAATCAAATAAAAAAAACGAGTTAATGTCCCTATAAGCCACCGTAAAAGCAGCCTCACAATGTATCTTTTCTAAGTAAAAAATAAACTTAAGTAGTTCGAAAAGATATTTACCTAGAACATTAATAATATATGCACACATAGCATGTGTTCTTGCATCTTGCATTTTACCGTATTTTACCAAACCTGCAGATACAACAATCGAAATTGTTTCTAAAAACTGTCTTTTCTTGTCGTCAAATGAAACCCTATTATTAAAAAACAGTTTACCATCATTTTCTTTCTGACAAATGTAGCTTAGGGTATTGTTGCAGTTGAAGTCGGCTATCGATCCGTTGCTGTTGGTATAAACACACTGCTCCTTCGCTCCAAGGTTGTTTGGTTCATTTGCCCAGTATCTGCGTGAACAAGACGTAAAAGCGTAATTATGGTATGGCTTAAACCTTGAATATTTAATCGTGAAGGCTTCTTTAATTTATATGTCATGTCAAAATAGAAAACACAGACAACAAAATAAAGATGTAAACTATTATAAAAGATACTTCTTTTTTATAAATGTAAGTGGTTGAAAATTTTCATTTATCTTATATGATACATCATAAAACGTGTGTGCGATCAAAACCACTTTAAACACAACCATGGGGATGGATTGATAACATGTTACACGTACTGTTAAAGTATTTTGCTTAGACACTTAATCATGAAGACAGCTTTGGTCATAAAATTTATCAAATTCGAATGCTTTAGATAAATGCTAACCATATGTGATGGATATTCGTAGAAAATGAAATGGCATTATCATCATTAATTAAACTGAGAACGTAAACTTCTAATATTAATACGAAAGATTTGCCGTCCTACGCTAGCATTCCGACCAGACGCCCGTCTGTCCACTGGAAAATGCCCTCCGTCTGGTTGTCAGTGAGTCCTATCCACCACACGTCCGAGGTCAGATCGACCGCAGGCAGCTGGTTCGAGATATAGTCCTGAACGAACAAGAAAGGCACGACGAGATATAGTCCTGAACGATCAAGAAAGGCACGAACTATAAGTAGGTGGCATGAGTTAATATGGTATTAGATTCTACACGTCCGAGGTCAGATCGACCGCGGGCAGCTGGTTCGAGATATAGTCCTGAACGAACAAGAAAGGCACGACGAGATATAGTCCTGAACGATCAAGAAAGGCACGAACTATAAGTAGGTGGCATGAGTTAATATGGTATTAGATTCCACACGTCCGAGGTCAGATCGACCGCAGGCAGCTGGTTCGAGATATAGTCCTGAACGAACAAGAAAGGCACGACGAGATATAGTCCTGAACGATCAAGAAAGGCACGAACTATAAGTAGGTGGCATGAGTTAATATGGTATTAGATTCCACACGTCCGAGGTCAGATCGACCGCGGGCAGCTGGTTCGAGATATAGTCCTGAACGGACAAGAAAGGCACGACGAGATATAGTCCTGAACGATCAAGAAAGGCACGAACTATAAGTAGGTGGCATGAGTTAATATGGTATTAGATTCCACACGTCCGAGGTCAGATCGACCGCGGGCAGCTGGTTCGAGATATAGTCCTGAACGAACAAGAAAAGCACGACGAGATATAGTCCTGAACGATCAAGAAAGGCACGAACTATAAGTAGGTGGCATGAGTTAATATGGTATTAGATTCTACACGTCCGAGGTCAGATCGACCGCTGGCAGCTGGTTCGAGATATAGTCCTGAACGAACAAGAAAGGCACGACGAGATATAGTCCTGAACGAACAAGAAAGGCACGAACTATAAGTAGGTGGCATGAGTTAACAGGGTATTATATTTGGTTTTAACCTTGATAGCGTTTACGTGATTAAGTCCTAGCGAAATAGGTATGAATCAATATACATAGGCTCACTGACATATGATCAATTATAGTCTGCGACTTGGTTATGTATTGGTATAGTCCTGGGAGAGCACGAAGGGATCAATACACAAGGTTAAGGCACAGATATAGAACTTGGACAAAATCCATCATGCCATTGGGCTAACATAAATTACCATGGTCTTAAGCAGGCATAAAACAGCCTTTGACCAAAACTGGACCAATACACCAGAAGGTGACATTAGGTCACATGGTCTAAGTTTCAGTTTGATCTAAAGCGACAGGTACGTGATGAAGCAAATAGAAATGGCGAATATTTACCTCGAAAGAGTTCACATTTGCTGACATATTAAATATTCAAGATATTAGCACACTCACAATGTAGGTGTCAGTCACATATTTGTAATAATTAATACATGTATCGCACATACACGTACACTCAAACTTGGTAAATGCAGTTCATTTAAAGGATACGGCCAAGATAACTTAAAACATTCTGTATCCAGCTACTCGTTGGAAGATGGTTTTAAAGGCACTGAGTGTAAGCCAAATACCTATAAGTATTAATCTGCTTTTGGATGGAAAAATGTTACTCTCAGTTAGCAATGGTGGAGGTAGATACATGTAGCAATATAATATCATAATTTATTATATTTTTTTACTTGGTAGTTCATTTGTATTCTGTAAAACTAACATAATATATTAAATAGCAGAAAAAGCATAAATATCAAGTGTCTCACTTTCTCGGGTTGTGTTTCGATGAACAACAGATGGGGCGTGATACCAGTTGCGTCAGAGAAACCTTGAAGAATTGTCTGGCATTTTGTGTTGGCATCTTGCCAGGTTAGCATGCTCCAGGGGTCGCCAAGATCCAACGGGAACAGGTAGCAGGATCCCGAAAAGTTTGTCCAGCTTGGCATACACGATCCAGCTAAAGAGGATAGAAAAGGGCATATCAGATATCGCGTTCTCACAAAGTTAGACAAGTTAACCACACTCAAACCACGTATAAAAGAATAAAAACTATACTTATCAGAGATCAGACAGCAAAACCGTTTAAACAATCTTGCTCGACGACTCATCTATTTAATATTAAAGTTGTAATATCAAATAGCAGGAACTATACCTGAGTCTTTTACACAAGATGCATGTATGCAAAAAGGATAATAGACGGCAGGAATAGATCAGTTTAGCCAGACGAGGAAAAAATGAGCTACCTACATTGAAACAAACCACTAGATAGAACCTATAGCATGAACCGGAATAGTTGAGCCGGTCATGAACCCGTTTGTCTGTTCAGAAAGAAAGAACAAAGCTAATGACAGCTGATCGCAGGATGCGAAGGAAACAAGTTTTGCAGAAATGAGTCATCCAACGAAGAAACCAACCTTATCAAACCATTGAAACCAAACAGCAGGACCGGTCTTGAATAAACGAATCCCTTCGATCTACTCTAACAGGAGGTCAACTGCATAATTTTCAATCGGGATATACATATATGAGACGTGCTATGTGAAAAAGGGGTCTAATACATATGCTTAAAGTTTCGTCACAGATTAGCCTGTGCGGACTGCTAATCAGGAACGACACTGTCCGCCTTAACTTGATTTTTGCTAAGAAGAGACTTTCTTGAAATGAAAAATATCATAAAAGCGCACATTAATTAAACCCCTTTTTCACAGAGCGCGACCCATATCTATACCATATCACCATGCCTCTTTTAACCATATAACATTTATAACATTATGATTGCTCATCGCCCTATTTTCTTCATTCAGAAATATTTTAGTAGCCTCTTTTTCAAGGAATTTCAAACTCAATCTTTATTAAATATAAATGCTTTATTATATGGCAATATATAGAGGATATTTGTTGGATTCGGTGGATTATCGATTTTAATTCACAATTGATCATAGAAAGTGATATTTTCACGTGTATTTTCTATGATCACGAGTGAATTAAAATCGATATTCCACCGAATCCAACAAATTTTCTTTTTATTTTATGATTTTTTTTTACAGTTTATGTACATCGTTAAAGAGTTTAACTAAAGAATTTCACTGTGATTATGACGTCATTTCGTTACAAAAATGACGTCATTTCACAGTAAACAGTGAAAATTATCGATAATTTTCACTGATAATTTCTACTGTTTGTAACGGTGAAATTATCAGTTTTAATTCATTGATATTTCTCTATAAACCACCGGAAAGCACAAAATGAAGTTTAATCAATGTCTCTCTCCCCCACTTACCTGTAGGCATAGGGTATTCACAAATGTATCTATGTGAATTCAGGCACGACTCGTCCTCTATGCTTCCCTGTATATTGAGAGTGACACAGTTCTGAAGGTGGCTCGTGTCGTCAGGCTCGTGAATCCAAGAACTGTATTAACAACACATGAATAAATCATCAATCAATGAAGATCTTTTTATTGGCTTTGGCTTGCAGTCCTTGTTGTAATCTGTTGGATATCGAGAACAACGCAGACGGTGATATATGCACATGCTAATGTACCAATTTAGCATAGGTATGGAAAAAAACTGTATCAATGCTAATACAGATGTATACATATGATTATACAGTTGAGCATAAAATATGACACTGAAATATTATATTAAACTTTTACATCCAGCACGCATTTCGATAGCACATTTTACGCGTGTCAAATAACCTTTACCGTATGTAACGAAGAATTATACATAAAAAACAACGAACGATCTTTAATGCCAAACGTTATCCAACATATCCCGTTGCTCGAGTAACATATCATTTATTACATATTGATAGAAACCATCATTATTGCCATATATCTGTTTTTACAAAGTGTTTGTAGGACTGGTGTGCAAAGTCATAAACAATTGAGCCGTGTTCTGATAAAACTGGGCTTAATGCATGTGCGTAAAGTGTCGTCCCAGATTAGCCTGTGCAGTTCGCACAGACTTATCAGGGACGACACTTGCCGCCTAAACTTGATTTTCGGTAAGGAGGGACTTCCTTGAAACTAAAAATACCATAAAAGCGGAAAGTGTCGTCCCTGATTAGCCTGTGCGGACTACACAGGCTAATCTGGGACGACACTTAACGCACATGCATTCAGCCCAATTTTCTCAGAACAAGACACAATTGATTTCAATTACACGAGGTATCTCCGAAATAACCACCTCCATGGCAGTTACAAAACAACAACATAAATTTGTAACTTTTTTGTTTCATTAAATTGAACTGTAGTTTTTAATGTGCAATATTTATAGTGTCATTAAAATTGATCGATATTTAATATATCCTTCTGTTCTTACTCGTATGAAAGTCTTCAATGGATTTTAATCGCTGTAAAATCAATATACAAATTACTACAACAGATGTCAATGACATTTAAGAACTTTACAATTTACAAACTGCAATTGATTGTAATGAAAGTAAAAACCTTAAAATAGAAAAACTGCTTTTGATTTTATAATAGTATAAGCGTTTAAGTGTTCGAACTACAATTGATTTCTACTCTTAAAATATTGAACTCCTCCGATCTCAATTTGTACGTCAGAATGAAGACATATGGGCCGTGCTCTGTGAAAACTGGGCTTAATTAATGTGCGTAAAGTGTCGTCCCGGATAAGCCTGTGCAGTCCGCACAGGCTAATCAGAGACGACACTTTCCGCTTGTATGGTATCTTTAGTTTCAAGGAAGTCCCTCATTACCGAAAATCTTGTTAAGACGGAAAGTGTCGTCCCAGATTAGTCTGTGCAGTCCGCACATGCGTTATGCCCAGTTTTTTTTTCAAAACGCGACGCATATGCAATTACGTACAACACGCTTGGATCGTCGACTTGGGTGGCGTATAGCCCAACGTCCCAGACGTACACCTGAGGTGTGGCGATGTTATTGAGTCCCGTCCACCATCGAGTATCGTTGGTGTTGGCCAACAGCTGGCCCACATCGCTCTGAGGTACAAAATACAAGTTCAACTTAACATATAAGTGTACCTGTGAACTCCGATCAGTAATACGATATACACATGTTTTTATTAATGAACAAAAAGTATCGAACAATGTATGGTATTGTTTATTGAAGTTAAGAAATTTACACATCTAACTTGAGTATTATTGCACGTAATCTATAATTAACTAGTGTTGATATATTTTAAGAACTAAATATGTCATCGTTTAAAGTATACGTATTGTCACCAAATTGTGCCAACGTTTCGCGTTTGTAACGCTTTACAATTTTATCAATTTTAAACGATGATTATGCATAAACAAAATGCATTTTCAGTGCACATGTGATTAGCGTGTGGCTATGAAAGTACTTGTGGCATGTTATTTCTTTAAATTTAATCCAGCATTTGTAAAAATATTACAAGATTTGTACATTTCCAGAAAGGATATTTATTTCTTCGTTGATTAAGACAAAGTTCATGGATATCGCTGAATAATTAATGAAGTTTTGGCTGTTCAAAGCGATGCACCCCGTTTCCAGGTCATTTTGAGTAAGATATTTTTTGTATATTTTATAGTGATTTTTTTTCCAGAAAAGTTGATTTTTCGTGATATTTTGAATATTTATCATTCAAAATGATGTTTTCACTAATTAATATCAAAGCCACACGTTTCACCACATGTGTTTCAGTGTAAGTCATTAGTCTCATTTTCCTCCTAGATGTGTGACAAAAAATCGTTTTGACAATCTGTGAACTGGTCCCTTTAAAATCAATGTGTAAGTTATTATACAAAATCATTACTCAAAAACTAAATTATCTAGCGGTATTCAAAATGGAGTTAGTTGACACACGATTGAATAAGTTGGCATTTATAGTCTTTTTATAGCAAATACAACTTCGAACGACTGTACTATTCAATCATGCGTGGTAAATTTTACTAAAAGGACAAAATGGCAAGTATGAAGTAAGAATAATATTAAGGTCCAACTGTTGTCTACAAGTTCGTTTTTCCATGTTTCTAATGCTCACAAGCGTCATTAATGAAGGTGATCAGCCTCGTCCGTATTTATGATTGAAATACTGTTCGAGGGAAAATGCTACACAAATAAGTATTATGTATTGAATACGTGATTTACTGCATACACTAGCACGCATGGTGCCAGAGAGCGTTTCACATTTTTGAACTTACTCGAACGAAGTAAACGAAGAATGAAATACTCGCGCACCGGTTGTTTTAGTTGTTATAGAAGTGACTACTACAGATGCTTAATCGCTACCTAGTAAAGCTTTACTATATTGATACCTTAACACTGTCATCGTATATACGCAGCATCATAGAATCAAATTTCGCGCATTCGCTGTTGGCTGACGTCCAGATCATCTTAGCTCCGCCCACTCGGTAGCAGTAGGTGGAGCCAATAGCCTGCCAGCCTACGTCACAGTCCCCACGTGCTCCTTAAAATACACAACAATGCAAAAGAAAGTGCTTCTAATGACGAGCTATACACACATAACCCACGCCACATGTTTTAATGTGTAGCAGTTTTGAACAACGGATCATGGTGCCATTTGAAACAGGATGTAGGAGACCACTAAACAAAGTTATACGCCGAAAAGAAATATGCGATGGTAAAAAAGATTATTCTTTTACATAAATATGCAGATTGATATTTTATATATATTATGTCTTTTGGCTCGAGACGCATGATTGATTGAAATTGTTGGAAAACCACAGTATTTTTAATGCAATTGTATAACATCTGGGCCGTGTGGTTTCACAGGTGGAAGTAATGTACCTTGGATATTTTTTTTAAGAGCCCAATATATTCAAATAAATATATAAAATCATGTTTAATGAGAAAAAATTTGACAAAGAGCCATGAAAAAAAAATCCTCACCCTCTGATATTGGAACCATAACAAGGTCATTAACTAGACTTTATTATAGGTTGTCCAATTGCCCATAGGTGGATCAAGGGATGCATTGGATTAAAGCTATTTTTGACATTTTTGCGGCCCGCGAAGACAGGTCTATAATAAAGTCTAGTTAATGACCTTGTTATTGTTCCAATATCAGAGGGTGGGGATTTTTTTTTCATGGCTCTTTGTCAGTTTTTTTTCTCATTAAACATGATTTTATATATTTATTTTAATATATTGGGCTCCTAAAAAAAATACTATCCAAGGTACGTTACTTCCACCTGTGAGTGGTTTCGGACAAAAAGAATATTTCAGTATTTCTGCAAGGTAAGTCTAAATTAACCGTGTGTACCCTAGGACTTTGTAATATGTAAACCCAAGACATGATTGCGAAAAAACATTGCAGATAATTACTATAAAATTTTACATGCCAATTATCACACAATTGGACCTTGCTGTTTCAATGAGGATACTATGATCATAGTGTATAGTAATAATAATGATTTTGTATGAGGTAAAACTTGATAAGGGTCATACAGTTTACACATTAAAAAAAAACTGTCATATTTAAGTAAGTTTATGGTAAAATGTTTTTCAAACTTATATGGCTAATGTGTATAGAGACATATCTAGGTAATTAAGTAAATATTTAATACTTCCAACACAGCGTAAATCGTGTTCTGCAAAACCTTTCTTTTCGTTGTGAATATACATTTAACCATCCAATTCTGTGCATGTGATATTCTGTGTTTAAAATTTAGTGTGAAGTCTATATATTTAAAAAATCACACACAATGCAATTATCATGAACAATGTATAAATATTACGGGAAAAAACACATGGGAAGTAATTTATCATAAAATACAGTACATATTATTATAATTACTCATGTAAACTGTGATTTAAAATTGAAAGCAATAATTAAATTATATACAAATGAATCCAAACTTACCAGCATAAATAATCCAACATATAATAATTCGAAATAAATAAGCCATTTCTGAATGAGAAAATGTGGTCAGATATAAATAATTAAATACATGAGTTCTAACGAGAAGCATCTACCTCCAACTTCACACCTATCTCATCCTCATATTTGATTCTGATAACAATATCGCGATATGAAACTAGAAATGACCCTGAACGTGTGATACCGTATATTGTAAAGGGACAAACAAATACTATGTTAGATTAATAGTATTAGCAAACATGAAAGTGAATTCAAGAAAAGAACATACATTGAGCATTTAAAAGCGCACAACAGTAAAACTTAATACCATATTCTACCTCACAATTCGCAATGGCATAATTTCAAATAACTTTCTCGATTGTCAATGTTTAACTTTATTTTCACTTATTTTAATACTCTTGAAACCATAGGAAACTTTGTTGTCAGAATATATTTTTGTTAGGCAATACATGTATCATTTATCTTCAAATGGATCTTTTTGAATGTTTCTGCATCCATATTTATTAAATATATGGGTATGTTTTGATATGCAAATCCTTATATATTTGTGTCTTGTTCTGGCAAAGCTAGGCATAATGCATGTGCGTAAAGTGCCGTCCCAAATTAGCCTGTGCAGTCCGCACATGCACATCAGGGACGACACTTTCCGCTTAAACTTGATGTTCGGTAAGGAACGACTTCCTTCAAACTAAAAATACCATAAAAGCGGAAAGTGTCGTCCCTGATTAGCCTGTGCGGACTGCACAGGCTAATCTGGGACGGCACTTTACGCACAAGCATTAAGCCCAGTTTTCTCAGAACACGACTCATGTGATCGTTATTCGCTCATGCATATCACGCCTCAAGACTGCTACATAAATTAAGTAACATATTTGAAATTAAATGTAACGATTAATTATCTTGTATAAATTGTACATTCCAATTTCTAATATATAATTAAAATATACACACCTATATTTAATGCGCATATAATTAGACTAATATTTGAAATGTTTATGATTGATTTTTGTATCACATTTTGCATATTTTGTATTATCATAATCATCATCGTCATCATTATCATCGTCGTCGTTGTCTTCGTCGTCGTCGACGTCGTCGGAATTGATAAGGAAGTTATTATAACATTTAACTGTATAGTTCATTTTATTTTTTCCCTTGTATGTTCGTATGCATGTTTCAAAATATATAGATCTACTTGTGTTTTGTTACTGAAGACCACATTGTAAAAAAGAAATTATTTCTTAATGTGAATTCTTCATGAAATAAAGTTATTATTATTATTATTATTATTATTATTATTATGTACTTTGAAATATATTAAAACCTATAGTTCATTTTCTGTTTTTGTGTGTGTGTATTCAGGCATTTGCGTTTGTGGTTTACAAAATGTCACTGGCCGTACATGCGAGACACAAAACGTATAATTTGCTACAAACGACAATGTGTTGGCAGATAGCAAGAAATCAAATAACGTCTAATAACATGAACAAATCTTTGGTAATATATTTCATTGCTTCATATTTTCCTTTTTGTTGCAAAAAAAATAACGCCGGATTATTTTACGTTCGTGAAACATGTCATTACCTTCCTTCGAGTTAAAAATCGTTGTGTCGATTGTCTTTATACATATGGACATATCCTTACAATATGTACTAGTTTCACCTTATTTGTAAAATGCGATAAATACGTTGTATGAGATAGCGACTGATAAACCTACCTGATTATTACTATCTGACTGTGCAATCGCGTGATACACACGCTTTTTGATTCATTTGACATGATTGAACATATAAGGTTACACATGGTCCGTTAGAGAATATCACATACAATTATGTCTATTCATTATCTTAATTTTGTTTTCAATGAGTTTTTATGTACCCGGACTTAATGAAAAAAGAGAAAATGTAAGCAAACTTTTAATATTTGTTACATTTTTAATTAATACTTTGTAAAATTAACGCTTACATTAAATGTCTTTGTATTAGGCTTGGACTAAACATGATCGGGTTTAATTGTGTTTATGATCTTTAGAAAACAAATCATTTATTATTCTTACGTACAGAATACATTGCCAAAACCATATTTTATATCAATGAATATAACTCGTGCACAGACCATATCCATGTATTGTTGTTAATTTTATAACAAAATTGTACTGAAACGACAATTCCCACGCTGTGGAAATGAAAAAGTTTATGACCGGAATGAAATCATTTATGTCACGTTTCATTATTCCAAATGCATAATTCGAAATTCAAAATATAAACGAAGATCACAATTTACGTTGTATACTCAGAATTATGAAAATACATGTACATTAAACATATCAACAACGTTCCATTAGACTTCGTTGTACAATAAAGCTTATTTGTGTTACACACCATTATTTTGTTTACTTTTCAGGAATCTTGCAGTCATCAGGTCTTCTGTAGCTATTCTTGGACTTTGTTTGGCATTTATGACATTATGTAAGCTGTTTATTGGATATGAACGCGTGTTGATGTATAGTACAAATGCTGCCTTATTAACACATGTGTGTCCCTGTTTTTGTAAACATGGACAGAAGTGTTGCAAACAAATGTCATAACATGCTAAGACGGAAGTAAGTCAGAGAAATAGTAATGTATTTCATTCTTAGAAATGTTTTACTATTTTTACGGAATAAGTTATTATATCAAAGTGTAAAATTCGTTTCTAAATATGATTAAGTACGTGGTATTGAATTAAAACCTGTGTTAGCATAAACACTTTCCTCTATAAGGTTAACATTGGTTTTTCTAGGGATAAAACAATATGCATATCAAAGAATACGAATAATGTTACACAGTGAGATGATGTTCATTATTATGTAAACGCTTTCTTTAACATATTGACACTTGTATGTGAAAAAATTATTTTCTTTCCGAAACCCGTTGACCATAATCTACATGTCAGTAAACACGTGACCTGAACAGGAATCCATTTTGGTTCCAGGTCGAAATTTATTCATCTGATATTCTGATGTTTTACTTTCGATGTTAATTCTAAGCAATCTTTGATGACTTTGATGCAGAATCTACAGGAAATTTGATTAAATCTTGAAACGGTCAAAATGCAGTTATACATAGTTTTTACTGCGTATGTGTTTTAAAGCTATAAGATTGTTAAAAAAACTTATTCAAAAAATGCCGTTGATTAAATGTTATATTTGTCCTTTCATGTAATTTCATACACTTTTTTCCAGTTCTGTCGCAATGTGAAGGGAGAGGCAGTATCTACTCGATCAACATCAGTTGCCCGGACGGCTTCATGCAGGCAGTCAACAGCTGCTACTACTTCAACACGGATCAGCTCCTGACATGGGACCAGGCGAGGACGGAGTGCTCCCTTAGGAACGCCGATCTCACGGTGATCGGAAACAGGGACCAGCTGGTGAGTTAGAACCGGGGCCGTAATCGGATTTTCTTTTGTCGGTTTCTTATTTGTTCTAATTTACGAAGCTATATTTAATCATCTACATCGAATATTTTCATTTTCATGGATGCGCAAGTCTTCACAGTGGTGTATTGGTTGCAATGTTTTTCTCATTTTTAAAATGTTTGTAGGATTTCATTCTATCTAAATCAAGAAGTAAAATGGTTCTTCAACTTATGGTGTAACTTATTAAAATTCGCCATATCATTGAGCATTGATCTGACAAAACTGTTTTTAATTAATAAGCGTTAAGTACCAGATTAGCAAGCGCAGTTCGCACAGGCTAATCAGGGACGACACTTTCCGTCTAAACTGTATTTTCGTTTAAGAGATAAATCCGTCAAACCTACAATTCCATAAAACCGGAGATTGTCGTCCCTGATAGGCCGGAGATTGTCGTCCCTGATAGGCATGTGCAGACCACACAGGCTTATCAGGATCGAATGTCTCTTTACGTACAAGCAGTAATCTAAGTATTTCCAGAACGAGGCTTAATGTCTTATTTGAATCCCGCAGAACTGGCTGAACACACAGACTGAGGAATACTCTACTGATGGCTGGTGGATAGGCCTCAAGTACATGGGGTCGACCTTCGACTGGGTCCAATATGGTGGTGATAAAACTCTAATGTGAGTGGAATTTTATGGGTCGATTTATGTAACGCATCATCAAATACAGTTTATAACATCCGTCTCCCTAATGTATATAAATAATTGCTTGGTGAAAAATGTAGTTTCTCAAGAAATGTTGTTAATTTTAAAAGTGTAAGTATTAGTTTAAATATTAAATCAGTAGTTTTTTTACAATCGCCCCGTTCTATCAATTATGTATGTATGTGTTTAAAATGCTATCTTGTTTTATATGAACGCGAATGATTAAAAAAAATAATTTATGCTATTTTTAGTTCGGACATGCAAAATTGTTATCGTGCTTTAATAAGTCTGTTAAGAATCTTTTTGAATACATTCAATGTCTTTGTATAAATGATTGTGTAAATACCAACTTATGCCATGGATAACAATAATAGTATACTATTAGCATGGATATAGGTTATTTTATTAGAAATAATACATTTTATAATTGGAATGAAATGAAAGTTAAAAAACGAGTTTCATATAAATTGAATGTGAGTAGTACGATTCTAAACATTTTGCACAAGAGTAAATGAGTATTCAATTCTTCCATTCTTAGTTGGCTTCTTAGACAAAAAATAATTCTTTTTATGATTGACTTGTCTCTTTTCATATTAAATATTTTACACTATCCTTGGACAGAGATTGGCGAAACGAACCGGACGACTATGACAACCAGGACTGTGATGCCATTAACGAGTTCGGCAAGTTCAGTGACGAGTACTGCAGGTCAAAGCTGGGCTTCATCTGCTCCTACCCTATCCAGCCAGGTAACCGTAGTAGCAAAGATTGCAGCATTGCCTGCTCCTACCCTATACAGTTAGGTAACCGTAGTAGCAAAGATTGCAGCATTGTCTGCTCCTACGCTATACATTCAGGTAACCGTAGTAGCAAAGATTGCAGCATCGTCTGCTCCTACCCTATCCAGCCAGGTAACCGTAGTAGCAAAGATTGACGCATTATCTGCTCATACCCTATCCAGCAAGGTAACCGTAGTAGCAAAGATTGACGCATTATCTGCTCATACCCTATCCAGCAAGGTAACCGTAGTAGCAAAGATTGATGCATCATCTGCTCCTACCCTATCCAGCAAGGTAACCGTAGTAGCATAGATTGCAGCATTGTCTGCTCCTATCCTATCCCGCAATGTAACCGTAGTTGCATAGATTGCAGCATTGTCTGCTCTTACCCTATCCAGCAAGGTAACCGTAGTGGCATAGATTGCAGCATTGTCTGCTCCTACCCTATCCCGCAATGTAACCGTAGTAGCATAGATTGCAGTATTGTCTGCTTCTACCTTATCCAGCAAGGTAACCGTAGTAGCATAGATTGCAGTATTGTCTGCTCTTACCCTATCACAGCAAGGTAACCGTAGTAGCATAGATTGCAGTATTGTCTGCTCTTACCCTATCACAGCAAGGTAACCGTAGTAGCATAGATTGCAGCATTGTCTGCTCCTACACTATCCATTAAGGTAACCTAGCATAATCTGATCATATCTTGTCCGGCAAATTTACCGTAGTAACATCAACTGCAGTTTTGTCTGCGCTTACCCTATCCGGTAAATTAACCGTAGAAGCATAGATGGCAGCTTTGTCTGCTCCTACACTATCCAGCAAGGTTACCTATAATAATTTGATCTTATCCTATCCGGCAAATTAACCGTAGTAGCATCGATTGCAGTATTGTCTGCTCCTACCCTATCACAGCAAGGTAACCGTAGTAGCATAGATTGCAGCATTGTCTGCTCCTACACTATCCATTAAGGTAACCTAGAATTATATGATCATATCATGTCCGGCAAATTAACCGTCATAACATCAAATGCAGTATTGTCTGCGCTTACCCTATCTGGTAAATTAACCGTTCTAGCATAGATTGCAGCATTGTCCGCTCCTACACTATCCAGCAAGATAACCTAGACTAATCTGATGTTATCCTTTCCGGCAAATTAACCGTAGTAGCGTATACTTTTTGGAAGTAAGCGGAAAATCAAAAAGATCGAAAATTTCTCAGTCATATGTAATAATCAAACTATAAAGTCTCAAAAATCGGTGAAATATTTAGGTCATGTTCTAGATAACACCCTGTCAGGTAATAAATGTGCAAACGACATCATCAGTAAGGTCAACTCGAGACTTAAGTTCATGTATAGAAACAACAGTGTACTGGATTTTAACGCTAGGAAAACCCTCTGTAATTCACTAATTCAATGCTTATTTGACTACGCTTGTTCGGCCTGGTATAATAACTTGGGGAAAAAACTCTTAAGTCTTAATTACAAATTACACAAAACAAGGTTGTGCGATTCATTTTAAATGTTCCACCAAGAACCACACTGACCTGCTCAGATTTTCACAAACTAGGAATATTAAAACTTAATGATAGAGTGAAACAACTGAGTCTAAATCATGTACATAAATTTTTTTATGACAAATGTCCAGTGTATATGAAAGAAAACTTTATTAAGAAATCTGATGTTCATAGCTACTGCACACGAAAGAGCAAATGTAATTTCTATGTTCCTGTCATAAAATCAGCGACAGCTTCAACTTTTTATTATAATGGTGTGTTAACCTGGAATGCTCTTCCAGAATCTATTCAATGTATAAATAGTCACTTCAAATTAAAAAAGAAGTCAAAAAACATTTTCTTAACAAGTACCTTTAGGGATTGAGCATGGCAGACGGTGTTGTTTCTTTTAAGTACTTAGATATCCCATGTCTTTGTTAAGTAACGAGTTTATATAATCATGTGCTCGCTCAAATTGTTGAACGCATATATACATTTTGTAAATTTTAGATATGCTAACTAAAGTATAAATTAATTCAATAACCATTTAACATAATATGACTATAGCTAGCTGCTATCTAGTTTATCTGCTGTATGCAGCAGTAATGTAAAGGACCCCTTTGGAAATAAGTCGCAAGACTTTCAAGGGCTTTCCTGGCAGTACATGTCCTTATATACGACTAAAATAAACTATAAGTAAACAGCTAATGTAAATGTACCTATAATTGTTTACCATATGAAGTCAATTTAATCTGTGATTTTTTTGTGTTCAATGTATGTGACTGTCTTAAGCTGAATTTGGTTTAAACTTCTTTGTGAAAATTGTAAATTTTATTAAGGTATGTAAATGTATCTCAAATGTTTACCTAATTGAGTCAATTTTAATTCTGTGATGCTAAATATATGTGCTTGTTTTAATCTAATTTTGTTTTTAGCATCTGAGAAATTGTATTAAGGTATTATAAATGTAACACACATGTATACCTCATGATTTCAATTTGATCTGTGATATTTTTAGTGCTCAGTATATGTGTTTGTTTTAAATTTATCTTGTTCGTAGGCGAAATGTGATAAATTGTTTATGTTATTATTTGACATGTATATGCCGAATAAATCTATCTATCTATCTATCCATCCATCCATCCATCCATCCATCCATCCATCCATCCATCCATCCATCCATCCATCCATCCATCCATCCATCCATCCATCCATCCATCCATCCATCCATCCATCTATCTATCTATCTATCTATCTATCTATCTATTGCAGTATTGTCTGCTCTTACCCTATCCGGCAAGTTAACCGTCGTAGCATAAATTGCAACATCGTTTGCTCCTACACTATCAAGCAATGTAAACTAGAATAATCTGATCTTATTCACTCCGGAAAGTACATCGTAGTTGCATCGATTGCAGTATTGTCAGCTATTACCCTATCCGGCAAGTTAACCGTAGTAGCATCGTTTGCAGTATTGTCTGGTCTTACCCTATCCGGTAAGTTAACCGTAGACCAGTATCAAACAGAGCATAACATGTTAATGAGCGAATATTATCATGTTAAAAAATTAATTCATCCGAAATGAAATACTGAAATATTATTATGTTTGATTTGATTTTGTTTATTTTATAGGAAACTGGCATTAGTTGTATATGATAATATGTAAGAAATGTTTGCCTTTGAACGATTATTCAATTAACGTATTACCGGTATACACAATTCTGATCTTTTTTTTTCGTTAATGACATAACATATTTGTTTCTCGGCAAATTAAATGATAGCATGTGTATCAGTTTTATTTTACCAATACTGGTGATCCTCTTATTTTGCGCCATTGAGCTACGTTTTATACACGGCAGTACTGCATCGCGACAGAGAGGGAATCACGTAAAAGCTGCAACACACTTTCGTTTAACGCCTCCTTTATCCTTGAATGAGCCTTTTAAAGTATGCTCATTTATTAATTTAAGGGGATGAGTGCCCGACCAATGAGCAGACGTGGCTGTTTGCGAGTGCATCCTGTTTCTTCATCAGCCCCCTCCTGAACAGCTCCCTCTACCTCAACTGGACGGACGCAAAGACGTACTGCGCCAACTTAATACCGAGCAAATCAACTCAGCTGATGGCGCTGAAAAGTTATGATGACTTGGTATGTCTTAAGTATTAGTTAATATCCTGCAACACATCTTAAAGCCGCACAACTTATTTGGCATAGTAAATTTAAGTATAAATAAGAAACATATTTTATCTATGCCAATTAGAATATATCTGGTTGTTACATGGTAGAAATCCGTCTTTTTGATCTTTAAAACTTAAAAATAATCGCGTTTGTCGAAATGGACGTATACGTCTACAAATCCTACTTTCGGTTTTAAAAGCGGTTCTGTATAAAAATAATAAATTACTTGCTAACCAGGCTATAGATTTAATGAAAATTTTGCACACTTTCAATTGCATCTATATGTATTGATTAACATGTATATCATTTCAATGTCAGAGGCTTTCATCAGACGTATACAAATATAATCCGCGCTATTGGAAAACGGGGTTTAGTTAAAACCTATTTATTTTAGCTCGATTGCATTGAAAGCCTTAGGCTTATCGTAACGCTCTCGAGTCCGTTTCCTGGGACTATCACAAGAACTTGGTGGATTTTGGGGAGATCGGAACTCCCAGGGATCGGAGATGGGTAACTCCCAGTGGGGTGCGATCCCGTCAAGCGGAGTTTAATGCATGTACAGTCTGTACAGGCAAACAGGAGGATATTGGCTTATAAGAGTCTTCTATGATACTAAACATTCCTTAAACCTATAAAGAATCGTCCTTGAAAAGAAAGTGCGGACTGGCCAGGCTAATCTGAGACAAAACTTTATGCACGTGCATTAAACCCCGTTTTCCCCGAGCGTGGCTAACATATTTTTCTAATAATAATCAAAGTGTGACAAAGCTCGGATCCTTCTGTTGTATAGTTAAGCCTTCAGAGCCTGCTGTCGACGTACAACAAGAACGTGCTGCTGCCCTGGTGGACGGGACTCAATGACCAACAGACAGAGGGAGAATACCGCTGGGTGGACGGCACGCTGGCCAACGGCTCACTCATGTAACCAGCAGTGTTTTAACCCTTTACCCCTTAAATACGTATTTTGACGCATTTGAAGCCACTTAGAAAGTTATATTAAATTATAAAATACCTTTCTTAATAAATTCAAGTTTAAAAGGCTTCATTTCCAACCCTTAGTTACTGATGAGTAGCAAACAGCATACAACCTGAACAGACTGCGAGTTACTTGCAGGCTGTTCTGGTTTTATGCTGGTTGCAAAAGCAATTTTTATTTTGCTTCTGATGGAGAAAGATTTTAAGCCATGTAGTGGGAATTTTAAATATATGTAGTCACATATGTGTGTCCAATTGCCTATTCATTTTGAAGAAATATGATCGCGAGATCTGAACATGAGGTAAAAAAGAGTGAAACTATTTGTTTAACAAAAGTTTTGATCTGCATGTAAATATGCTTATCGCACCTCTCCCATCCAAATAGTTTTGCTTTCTTACGATACTGGATTTAAATAGCATAACGATATTGTAAAGTATATTAAATTCAAATTATAGTTAAATATATCATAAACAATTATTTATTGTTCAAAACGACTTTCCTGATCGGAAATAAGAATTTTACGTCTGTTTTATTTCGTTCTGGTTTCCAGCAACTGGGATTTGGCGCCAAGTGCTGACCGCTCGCAGCATCAGGATTGTGGCGTCATGTATCAAGACGGTAGCATTGATGACGTCACGTGTGATAAGCGCGCGCATTATATATGCGGAATGTCGGCGTTCCAAGGTGATTTGAAGAAATTGCTTTGTGCGCTGTGGTTTTGTGTAGAACGCACACAGCAGGAAATCAGCGCATATATAACAATGATATAAAACATGTACTATTGAATCACGATATGCTTTGAATAAGTTTTATAACCAATGTACATACGTAAACATTGACATAATTGATAAAAAAACACACAAAATCATGCAACTCAAATGTTATTCAAATGGATTAAGGGCTTATGATTGGGTAAAACAGTACAACAAATTACTTTTGATTGAATTATACAATTTTCTTAATTTGATTGTCCGTTCAAAAAGACTTCCTTAAACCAACAAAAATATGCATAAAAACGGAAAGTGGTGTCGTTGATTAGCTATGCGGACTTCACAGACTAATCTGGGACGACACGTTACGCACATGCAATAAGCCCAGTTTCTCCACAAGGCTCTATTTGATATGTTCAGGATACGTTGACCTAGGATGCGGATCTTGGTTGCGGGGCGGCACCTCGTGTTACCTGCTCGGGAAAGGCAATTTAGTCACGTGGACAGATGCACGTGACAGCTGCGCACGCGCGGGAGCTCACTTGTTGAAAGTAGACAGCTTTAACGAAAAGGTGAGGAGATCATTAAAGGGGCATGTCAACAACTAATGTGATATTATGTTTTCAAAAATCAATTCATATATTAATAATATCATAATATGTTAATAATAATAATGTTAATATGTTAATAAGAAAGTAGCTAACGAATGACATACATATAGGTATCGTCTTTATGACAATGCAGTCAAATGTTTATTTTTGTAATTACACAGGTGTTATTGAGACACTTTTAATCATTTAAATCATTTATAGAAGTTAAATCGTTATGAATGATATGTTCATTTGTACCCCTATCTTCATTCGAAATATCGAGAACAATATTGTGTTGTGCAACCTATGCATTGTTGTACGCGATTTGTGAATCTCGCTTTCTAGTATGTGTATATTTTTCTTATGTATCATGAAGTCCATATCTGTTCTTTTAAGTAAGGACGTAAGGCAATATTTTCACCTCGGGATTTGCCTTGTGCATCTAATGTGCATAATAAAAATTAAATCTTGAATTTAATGCGGTGAGTCACTTAATGTAATTACAATCGTATTTTTATATCAGGCCTGGTTGGAGGGGCAGTACATAGGGTCGTACGGGTTCTGGACCGGGCTCAACAAGCCCCAGGGCGGCTCCTCCTGGGTGTGGCAGGACAACACGCAGGCAGCGGACACTTATGTGTGCGTTTTAAATCATAAATGGTTATTGTATGGAAGTTACCATATAAGAAAAATACATTTGAGATATGTGTACATGTGTTTGCTATTTTCTAAATCGCAACCATTCTGACATTGTATCTTAAACCATATGTATGGCCCCACAGCCGTCCACGTCCCTGCTCCTAACCCACGACCCTTCATGCAACCTGTGTGCAATGGTTAAGAGATTTTCTTAATATTGCGTGTACTTGTGACCTAACTATCTTGCGGCAACAAATATTGTTTAAAGAGCCATTGCTACTGTTGACCTAAAACTCTATTAGCGTCTTCCTTTCCTCCCAAGTAGAACGATCATACCAATTTTGATAGTGATAGGTAGAAAAAAATGTCATGTCAAACGCCCCTTTGACTTTTACATCTGACTTTTTGAACACATCATTATTTTCGTCTTCCTTTCTTCCGCGTAACCCGCATACCAGTTTGAATGAATAGGCCAAAGTGTTCTCTAGATATCATGCGGAAATAAATGTCATGTCATAATGCCTTAACCGATAATCTGTCGACAACAAAATCAAAATGAATTATCTTTTGCTTCAAAGTAACCAGCACACTTAGTTACATGTAGATGTGCGTATGTCAAGCATGCTCTAGATGTTGTGCGGACATGTGTTCCATGTAACAATACCCTTTGACCCAGACCTCTGACCTTGATATCGATAGGCGTTCTACTTTTATCCCAAGTAACCACCATGATAAAGTGCATGTGGTAGGTCAAAGCGTTTCAATATCTTGCATAAACGAAATGGTCTAACGGACTGACCATCCGAACTACCGGCCGACGGACATGAACAAAGCAGTATAACATCGCTTTTTTAAAAGAGGGCATAATAACAAAAATTATGCCACATCATACAAGTGAATTGTTTGGATCTACTTCGCACCATCTAAAACATAGCTTCTTAAGTTAATAAGGTTATATTTTGATCCTACTATAAACTTTTGATGTTGATAGGTTTCGCTCAGTGGTTTCTTCACTCTTTGTCTGTATCATTCAAAAACATGCAGGAATATCACTTTCGAAACACACACCTTATTGTAGTAATTTGAGTTGCAATAAAGTTTTATTTGTTTATATGGCATTTACAGAAAATGGAATTCTGAGCCAAACAACAATGCGGGCAAAGAAGACTGTGTTGAAATCCACAGAGACGGTCTGTATAATGACCTTGACTGCAATGCGAAGGCAGCCTTCATATGCGAATACCCGCTGCCTTATGGTAAAAGTGTACAGTGATTATTTCATTTCTCGGCAATTACTTAAAAGGATTTATTTTATATAGTCACTAGGTCTGAATGTACATTTTGTAAATTATGTAAATGTATTAACCGTTTATCATTGTTTTAGTCGCATATTTGTACTTAATGTGTCGTTGTTGGCTCAGGTACTACTTTAAAGTACCCAATCTACTCTTAAGTTTACTACAAAGTAGCCGTTATACGGAAAATGTACTCAAAAGTACCCCGGAGTATAGCCGGATGCCTTTTAACAGTACTTTCCCGGGTTATATCGTAGTATACTTAAGAATACTCGGGGTACTTTTAAGTGTTACCTGAGCCTACGACCAATTTAGCTTTATTTGTATCTACACATTATTTAACTATTGCTTGCACATCAATGAGTATCGTTTTCATTTTCGCAGGAACTCCCTGCGTAACTGGCTGGTTCCAGTGCCAGCAGTCGTGTTACTACCTTAGCCCAGCAAATTACAGTCTTACAGTCACGTGGTTTGAGGCCTATCAGCGCTGCCAGGACCTCCTGGCGGGACTGGGGCCGGACGGAAACAGCTTGCAGTCCAACCGCCTGGCGGTCAACAGCGGCGATGAGGCGGCCTGCGTCAACACGCAGCTTCAGGTAAGATTTGAGCGTAAAATGTGGTCGATTATTTTGGAGTCTCCGTGCATTGTTTAAGATTTATAAACGATCTTAAAATACAAGTACACAGTATTGTTTATTGATAGATTTTCACAAAGCGGCTTGTACGATTTCCAACTATTTGTCTGGTGTTAATGATATAATGAGCTGATTTATACTCTGTTGACATAGTATTCCGTCATTTATAAAACGTTTAATTTTATGTTAAAACATGTATACGTTTTTAATAAACCACTACAGTATTAGTTGAAAAGGCATTTTTGTAAATTTTCTTCAAAAAATAAAACCGATAACTTGTTTGTGCTTTGATTCTCAAAAGAGGTAAACAAAAAATACGATAAATACATTTGAAATAAATTTGTAGAATACAAATACTGTACAACATGTGTGCAGCAGCCGGTTTGGGGAGAGGGGTGCTGGGGTACCAAAGTTGCTGCATAAAGGGGCCTTTTCACGTTTTGGTAAATTGACCAAATTAAAAAAAAATGTTTTTCACATTCGCAGATTTTCGTTTTAGTTATTATATTTGTGAGGAAACAGTAATACTGGACATTTACCATGCTCTAAAATAGCAATAATATGTATATTTTGACGATTTAAAAGCCTGAAAATTATAAACCGTTGCAACGCGAAACGATTGAATAATTTGGAGAGTTCTGTTGTTGTCGTTATATTTTGTGAAACTACGAGAATTGCTTATATAAAGTATAAAATATATCCCTCGTTGTATAAGCACGGATGGCCGAGTGGTCTAAATGGGAGACTTTTCACTTCAGGGGTCAGTGGTTTGAGCCTTGTTGAGGGTTACATTTATTTTTTTATTTGTCCTTGATTTTTTACTGGAGATGTTTAGATCCAATGTTTAAATTTATCAATATAAAGCATTTAATGACATACTTTAATACATTCCAAAATCTGTGAAAAGGCCCCCTTTAAAGCCCATCAAGACTCAAAAGCAACTAATATTTCGTAAAATAAAGTTAACGCATAAAAAAATCAGTGTTCCTTATAGCAATAGTCAACATTTCAACGCTAGATGTGGCTTGGTAACATAGATTTAGGGATATATAAAAATCTCGTTTTTTTTATTTTTGTGTGTGACAATATATTCCATGTGCATTTCCCGCGTCTATATCCAAATATTTACGAGCAAACGCGAGATTGGCTTCTGGCAGCGTCGGAAGCACACGCAGTTGTCATGATTAATTATTATGTTATTAATTGGTGGAGCGTAAGCGAGGACGACCTGCTCTTATCGATACGGCAAGAAAAAGGTAAAGAGAGCCTGCATAAATGAAAGTATATGCGGGGTAATACATAACTGTGATAATGGATCTTTTATTTCTATCTTTAATTAGGAGCGCACTTGCCTGTGCTTTCTATAAGGTCCGCGTGGTTCGCTCGTAAATGTTCGGATATCGTCTCGGGATATTGGCCTGGATTATATTGTAACGCAAAAATAAATACGATCATTTTGTATCTCGTTAAATCTATGTTTCCATACCACATCTAGCGTTTAAAGTTTTGCCTTTGCTATAATGACCACTGATTTTTATGGATTAACTTCATTTTACGTTGATTTTGTGTGTGTTGGTGGGATTTAAAGCAGATTGGCTATTATAGCGGGTGACCACTTATTCTAACCAGAACAGATTATCAATTCCTATAGTAACTGCACCGTATTTCTTTACAAGCACATAACAACATTTCCAGACTTTACCAGTCGGCGCCCCCGGGTACTGGACCGATCTGTCGGATCTGGCGGTGAAAGGCATCTGGCAGTACTCGTCTGCAACCGACAATCCACCAGACATGTCGCTTATGTGAGGCAACGTTTAGTACATGATACTTCTAATTGAAATAGATCACGTTTTAAAAACTAATTTAATAATATTGGTAATGCGGTCAAAACGGCAATTGGTTATTGATCAGCAATACCGATGTCTGAATAATAGAGTAACGTCTCTTCGGTAGCTTTTGTCTTAACATTACACTCCTTCATCAAATCATTGGGCATTTATTGTTTTTTCATTCATCAAAACGCACATTTTGTATTCGCTATTCGATGTCAATGGAGTTATTGTGTATTTGTATTGTTGAGATATTTTTTATTTTGTGTTCAGAAACTGGGCAAAAGAACCGAACAACGTGAACGGTAACGAAAGTTGTGCCGTCATATACGACGGTGGTTTCTATAACGACGTGAACTGTGTGCAACAGTTCTACTACATCTGCGAGCGAACAGCAAGTAAGACCATTTGTACAATATATGAGTGTCTCTCTTGAAAAACGTGGCTTAATGCATGTGCGTTAAATATCGTCCAAGATCAGCCTGTGCAGTCTGCACAGGCTAATCAGGGACGACACTTAATGCCGATAGTGGATTTTCGTTAAGTGGAGAATTAATTTGAACGAAAAATAATATAAACGCGGACTGCACAGGTTAATTTGAGATGTCACTATACGCACATGCACTAAGCTGAGATGTCACTATACGCACATGCACTAAGCTCAGTTTTCCCAGAGCTAGGCTGATTTACATTTAAATTCAGTTAGCTTCAACATAACACTTTGATGTGCAAACATAACTATATTTCCTTAACTTTACATTTAAAATAAACTGAAATAAGTCAAAATGTTATTTTAAAAGATCCGGTGTTGTCCATGAACAGTTCCTCCCAACCTTTTGTTTAAATTTCCTAGTCAGATGATATACACGCGATGTCTTAGAGCGAGAATAAACACGTGATTTCCTAGTTCGATGATATACACGCGATTTCTTAGAGCGAGCAAAACACGTGATTTCCTTGTTCGATGATATACACGCGATTTCTTAAAGCGAGAATAAACACGTGATTTGCTAGTGCGATGATATACACGTGATTTTTGAGAGCGAGAATAAACATGTGATTTCCTATTTCCAAGATACACACGTGATTTATGAGATCGAGAATAAACACGTGATTTCCTAGTTCAATGATATACGCGATTTCTGAGAGCGAGAATAAACACGTAATTTCCTAGTTCGATGATATACGCGATTTCTGAGAGCGAGAATAAACACGTGTTTTCCTAGTTCGATGATAAACACGATTTCTGAGATCGAGAATAAAAACACGTGTTTTCCTAGTTCGATGATATACATGTGATTTCTGAGAGCGAGAATAAACTAGTGATTTCCTAGTTCGATGATATACTCGTTATTTCTTAGAGCGAGAATAAACACGTGATTTCCTAGTTAGATGATGTACTCGTGATTTCTTAGAGCGAGAATAAACACGTGATTTCCTAGTTCGATGATACACGTGATTTTTGAGAACGAGAATAAACACGTGATTTCCTAGTGCGATGATATACATGTGATTTCTGAGATCGAGAATAAACACGTGCTTTCCTTGTGCGAGGATATATATGTGATTTCTGAGAGAGAGAATGAACACGTGCTTTCCTTGTTCGATGATATACGCGATTTCTGAGAGCGAGAATAAACACGTGCTTTCCTTGTGTGAGGATATACATGTGATTTCTGAGAGCGAGAATAAACACGTGATTTCCTAGTTCGATGATGTACTCGTGATTTCCTAGTTTGATGATATACATGTGATTTCTGAGAGCGAGAATAAACACGTGATTTCCTAGTTCGATGATGTACTCGTGATTTCCTAGTTTGATGATATACACGTGATTTCTGAGAGTGAGAATAAACACGTGATTTTCTAATTCGATGATATACATGTGATTTCTGAGATCGAGAATAAACACGTGCTTTCCTTGTTCGATGATATACATGTGATTTCTGAGATCGAGAATAAACACGTGCTTTCCTTGTGCGAGGATATACACGTGATTTCTGAGAGCGAGAATAAACACGTGCTTTCCTTGTGCGAGGATAAACATGTGATTTCTGAGAGCGAGAATAAACACGTGATTTCCTAGTTCGATGATATACGCGATTCCTGAGAGCGAGAATAAACACGTGCTTTCCTTGTGTGAGGATAAACACGTGATTTCTGAGAGCGAGAATAAACATGTGATTTCCTAGTTCGATGATATTCACGTGATTTCTGAGAGCGAGAATGCCACGTGCTTTGCTTGTGCGAGAAAATACATGTGATTTCTGAGAGCGAGAATAAACACGTGCTTTCCTTGTGCGAGGATATACATGTGATTTCTGAAAGCGAGAATAAACACGTGCTTTCCTTGTGCGACGATATACATGTGATTTCTGAGAGCGAGAATAAACATGTGATTTCCTAGTTTGATGATATACACGTGATTTCTGAGAGCGAGAATAAACACGTGATTTCCTAGTTCGATGATATACGCGATTTCTGAGAGCGAGAATAAACACGTGCTTTTCTTGTGCGAGGATATACACGTGATTTCTGAGATCGAGAATAAACATGTGATTTCCTAATTCAATGATATAAACGTGATTTCTGAGAGCGAGAATAAACACGTGATTTCCTAGTTCGATGATGTACTCGTGATTTCTGAGAGCGAGAATAAACACTTTATTTCCTAGTTCGATGATATACGCGATTCCTGAGAGCGAGAATAAACACGTGATTTCCTTGTGCGAGGATATACACGTGATTTATGAGAGCTAGAATAAACATGTGATTTCCTAGTTTGATGATATACACGTGATTTCTGAGAGCGAGAATAAACACGTGGTTTCCTAGTGCGATGAGATACGCGATTTCTGAGAGCGAGAATAAACAAGTGATTTCCTAGTTCGATGATAAACGCATTTTCGAGAGCGAGAATGAACACGTGATTTCCTAGTTCGATGATGTACTCGTGATTTCCTAGTTTGATGATATACACGTGATTTCTGAGAGTGAGAATAAACACGTGATTTTTTAATTCGATGATATACATGTGATTTCTGAGATCGAGAATAAACACGTGCTTTCCTTGTTCGATGATATACATGTGATTTCTGAGATCGAGAATAAACACGGGCTTTCCTTGTGCGAGGATATACACGTGATTTCTGAGAGCGAGAATAAACACGTGCTTTCCTTGTGCGAGGATAAACATGTGATTTCTGAGAGCGAGAATAAACACGTGATTTCCTAGTTCGATGATATACGCGATTCCTGAGAGCGAGAATAAACACGTGCTTTCCTTGTGTGAGGATATACACGTGATTTCTGAGAGCGAGAATAAACATGTGAAATCCTAGTTCGATGATATTCACGTGATTTCTGAGAGCGAGAATGCCACGTGCTTTGCTTGTGCGAGAAAATACATGTGATTTCTGAGAGCGAGAATAAACACGTGCTTTCCTTGTGCGAGGATATACATGTGATTTCTGAAAGCGAGAATAAACACGTGCTTTCCTTGTGCGAGGATATACATGTGATTTCTGAGAGCGAGAATAAACATGTGATTTCCTAGTTTGATGATATACACGTGATTTCTGAGAGCGAGAATAAACACGTGATTTCCTAGTTCGATGATATACGCGATTTCTGAGAGCGAGAATAAACACGTGCTTTTTTTGTGCGAGTATATACACGTGATTTCGAGATCGAGAATAAACATGTGATTTCCTAATTCGATGATATACACGTGATTTCTGAGAGCGAGAATAAACACGTGATTTCCTAGTTCGATGATGTACTCGTGATTTCTGAGAGCGAGAATAAACACTTTATTTCCTAGTTCGATGATATACGCGATTCCTGAGAGCGAGAATAAACACGTGATTTCCTTGTGCGAGGATATACACGTGATTTATGAGAGCTAGAATAAACATGTGATTTCCTAGTTTGATGATATACACGTGATTTCTGAGAGCGAGAATAAACACGTGGTTTCCTAGTGCGATGAGATACGCGATTTCTGAGAGCGAGAATAAACAAGTGATTTCCTTGTTCGATGATAAACGCAATTTCGAGAGCGAGAATGAACACGTGATTTCCTAGTTCGATGATATTCACATGATTTCTGAGAGCGAGAATAAACACGTGATTTCCTAGTGCGATGATATACGCGATTTCTGAGAGCAAAAATAAACACGTGATATCCACGTGCGAGCGTTTAGCAATTTTGCATATTAATGAAATCATATTTGCATTTACAGACACATCTTTATTTGCGTTGGCGAGTGGTTTGACGACTTATATGAATTACAATGTACTTTTATTTCACAGCAACTGTGAGTTCCTCGGCGTCTGTTCTCCATTCGTCCTGGACTGGAGCTAAACTCTTCGTTGGACTCGTAATGTTAATTCAGAAACTTCTTCGTCTACAACGATTACTTTAGCGCATATGATATTAATATGGCCCCTATAAAAAGAATGTGACACACAGATGTTTTTCAAACATTCACGGTACAAACGCGAACAACATATGTTGGAGACACTTTACTTTTTTTTGCAGTTGGAGCTATTGAGTCGTTATTGTTAAGATGTGTGTAGTGTAAATAAAAATGTTTAGTGTACTTTTGTGTCTCATATTACAAGTATAGTCATATACATGTACTTTGGAAGTGCATTTTCATTTATAGATGTAAACAATGCTGCAAAAGTCTAAATACATGCACCATAAATGTTAATTACCAGACGATATAATCTGTGTATCTTAACTGTCCCTATTTTAATTAATGTGTTTCTTTTTCACATATATTGTTTTTGTAATAAATAAGTTCACCCATAGTTGTTAAATAATTAGAGTTATCAGAGCTTACCATGACACAAGAGGAAAACTGACGTCAACATTTCGATTTCCTATTCACAATTGAAAGATTGAAGATGACGCTCGTTAATTAGTTATTACAGGGAGTCAGTATTTCAAATGTTGGACTCGTTTCCGACGAGAATTTACAAATACTTTTTTAACCTATTTATTAAAGCTCGATTGCATAAAAAGCATTCAGCTTATTGAAACACTTTCTAAACCGTTTACTGAATATATAATCAGTATTTTCGGGGAGATCGAAGGAAAGCTCCCAGTGGGGATCGAACCTGATTTTCCCGATCGCTAGGCGGACACCATATCCACTACGCAATGGCGACCTCTATAATCTAACATATTGTCACGTAATCGGATGTACTTTAGTGAAGATAAAACAAGTCTCTGATGTCTAAAATATTTCTTTTATTTTACTCTATTCCCTAACACCAAAATTGTACTATAATAATTTCAAAGTCAAAGTAAATAACATAACGTGAATAATTCCTAAGAGAAAGCGAGGCCCCGTCTGCCTATTTTGAGGATTATTTATACTGATCCTGTTGTGTATTCGCTTAATTCGTGACCCACGCCTGTCAACAAGTAATGGACGTCAATGTGTGTATCTTGACGTATATAGACAGATGATGTATGATCCCTACAGATTTTACACCGCCTGTAATCGCGGGCCCCTATGTAATTTGACAAGCCAATTTGTGTTCACAGGTGTATTCACACCTGGAACACGCATCGGAACGTCAGTCCTCTCGCTTAAGTATTTACCAACCATTTATATGCATTTTACGAGTCACGAATCTTGCTTAATGGATTTACTAATTGCCTATATGCATTTTGCGAGTCACGACCCCCATGTTTTCTGTTAGTTACATCTCGCTGAAATATTTCTATTGACTTTTCATAAAGTAACATATTCATTATAACCCATTACATTACACATCTACATAATCAATTTCAAATTTCATTACACCCTACCCGAAGGTTCTATTTCCTAAATTAGTTTGTTTATACAACAATAACACGACAATAACAACACAATAATGTACAATGAGATAAATTCTATGATTATATATATTATATGTATACCCTACCCGAAAGTTCTATGACGTTACACAACTCACTCTTTCAAATGATTTTTTTCTATTATTATATATATTATATGTATACCCTACCCGAAGGTTCTATGAGATAAATTCTATTATTATATATATTATATGTACATTACGTTACACAACTCACTCTTTCAAATGAATTTTTTCTTATTTCATGATATGAAAAATTACGATGATGTCAACAATTTAATCATGAGATCTGTACGAAGATAAAATACTGTATAACTCTGAACCGACGAGATTCTAAAAATATTTCCTGTTATGAAATAATGATTTTTTTTTGTTTTTTTTTTTTGTTTACCAAACTTGGTGATGTCTATTACTAAGTTTACGTCTTTTGCGTTCCAGTAGTATTTGTTTGTATCTCTGTATGTGTGGTAACTGATGTGATGCATGAATGAGGGCTATATCTGGTAATGTCAAATGTGTGAAACAAAATGTACATACACGTGTGTTGTTGAAAGTTCTGTATGATGTGCCACATGTTGGATGATATCTAAGTTTACAACAAGGTGTTTGTACTGCTGCTATACTATTGTACATATAATATATATAATAATAGAATTTATCTCATAGAACCTTCGGGTAGGGTATACATATAATATATATAATAATAGAAAAAAATCATTTGAAAGAGTGAGTTGTGTAACGTCATAGAACTTTCGGGTAGGGTATACATATAATATATATAATCATAGAATTTATCTCATTGTACATTATTGTGTTGTTATTGTCGTGTTATTGTTGTATAAACAAACTAATTTAGGAAATAGAACCTTCGGGTAGGGTGTAATGAAATTTGAAATTGATTATGTAGATGTGTAATGTAATGGGTTATAATGAATATGTTACTTTATGAAAAGTCAATAGAAATATTTCAGCGAGATGTAACTAACAGAAAACATGGGGGTCGTGACTCGCAAAATGCATATAGGCAATTAGTAAATCCATTAAGCAAGATTCGTGACTCGTAAAATGCATATAAATGGTTGGTAAATACTTAAGCGAGAGGACTGACGTTCCGATGCGTGTTCCAGGTGTGAATACACCTGTGAACACAAATTGGCTTGTCAAATTACATAGGGGCCCGCGATTACAGGCGGTGTAAAATCTGTAGGGATCATACATCATCTGTCTATATACGTCAAGATACACACATTGACGTCCATTACTTGTTGACAGGCGTGGGTCACGAATTAAGCGAATACACAACAGGATCAGTATAAATAATCCTCAAAATAGGCAGACGGGGCCTCGCTTTCTCTTAGGAATTATTCACGTTATGTTATTTACTTTGACTTTGAAATTATTATAGTACAATTTTGGTGTTAGGGAATAGAGTAAAATAAAAGAAATATTTTAGACATCAGAGACTTGTTTTATCTTCACTAAAGTACATCCGATTACGTGACACGTGTTTAACTTATACCCTACCCGAAAGTTCTATGACGTTACACAACTCACTCTTTCAAATGATTTTTTTCTATTATTATATATATTATATGTATACCCTACCCGAAGGTTCTATGAGATAAATTCTATTATTATATATATTATATGTACATTACGTTACAATATAAATATATTAGGAAAGAACAATAGCACGAAATTATGATGCAAAAACCACACTTTGTATGTTAAAGTATCATGACGGATTGTACACATAAAACTCCCAAAAAACGTGTACGTGCAAGCCGGTTTTACATGGAGCATAGATACATGTAAGCAAGCCTTCGTTAGTGCTAAATCTGCATAAACCATAAATCACAAATCTTTGTTGGTAAGTCATGCTACCACTATGCGTAAAATTTTAGACTCGTGCGTTTATCGGCAAACACACATTCTGCGTAAATGTTTTTCTGTCGCAGACAAAAATTATACATACCATGATATAATGACTTTAAACTTAAAAAAGTGTTTAATTAGTGCATAAACTGAGCAAGTTAAAACTGCGATGATACATTCTCGACGAAGTTATTATATACCCGAATAGGCATCAACAACTTTCAAATTCAACAAGCGAAAAAGGTTTAAAAGGATATTAATGGACAATCAACAATTTATCCGATAAACTTTAACAGAAATAGTTTTCTAATGCTCAAACATTTGTAAACATGTGAATATTCGGTACTCAATATAGATCTAACACCCAGTTTCCAATCGATAATCCATTTACGTTGTTTATTGAACCCTCTCTACTTGCGTTGAAAAGTTTTGGCGACTACATTTTGCATCAATAGATGAAATCAATAACTAAATGGAATGCATTCATTTAAACTTATTCATTTCGAACTTAAATATGCCATACGCTATAGGAGGTTTACTTGTCACATGTATGACATACAGATTTCGGACATTGTTCATACGATACAACGTTTTAAGGATATCTCAGTCGTAACAGTTACGGTGTTTTGAGAATTTTGTCATCAATATGTATCTTTTTATTTGACACTTAACAACTTTATAAAAGACTCCAGAATTGAATAGAAATTACAAGGAATTAAGGTTAGATTAAACATGTTCATGAGTGCAAGACGGTTACCCGAATCAACTCGAAGTAGATCTGGATATATCAGTTGAGTTAAGATGTTTCCTTCACTCACAGTTGATGAAGAAACGATTGCTGGCGGAGGAATCGACACTTTCACTAAAATACTGTGAGATAGTGACTAAAACGAATAATCGGCAAATTGCGGGTACCTATGGTACATGAGTGTTCTATGATAAATAGAAAAATTATACATTTCAAATGTATAATATGTAGAGAAATCGACGTTAACCTCTCATATATTTGAAATGTTCGGCAACGTGACAAAATACATGAAACTGTAAACGGCAACAATGAGTGGAATAGAGACGCGCAAGTTGGACGAGTTACTTAGGAAGCTTCCGGAAAATAGCGGGCTGGATCCACGCTTGATCGAGGCCGCCAAGACGGAACTCGACCTGCTGAGGTTCCGAGCGTGCGCCGGCATCCAGAGTCAGGTCAGATACCACTTTTATTTAAAATTATGTGTGCGCAGCACAAGTATCATAGACTCATTGAATGAAGCAAAACTTCTTCTTTATTGTATTAAGAATCGTAATAATTCCCCTTCCGGTATTTTATCAGAGTTGGAGGATGTGTATTCAGGTAAACCTTCCGATTGTCTCTCCGCTCTCCAATCCGTCTGCATATTGGAACCACTTTATATTTAAACAAAGTATTGAAGATACGTTTACGTATCTTGGTAATGTTTCTTTTAAACGGCTTTTGTGGAGTATGCCTTTAAATATGAACTATCATGATATTATCATGCTCTTTCATGTAAATCAAGAACACGATGCCATTTTGTATGTTAGTTCCATCTATACTAACTTAAACGCAATCAGCACCGTTCTACGCAGCCCCCCCCCCCCCCCCCCCCTCCCACACACACACTGATAATACAGGCAAAGCAATATGATTTTCTAATTACGTCAGTAATCCCATTTCCACTCTACTTATATGTTCTTTCTATTAAAAACAACAGCAATGCAACATCTCAAAGAGAAAGTAATACTTAAAACTTGCTATTCAAAGTACTGTGACGTGTTAACAAATGCGTACACAAGTTTGACAGATTTAACCGTATAAATTGACAGGTTTAACGAAAGAAAGGTGCAAACGATAATAAGACTTCCTCAACAAAATGCAAATACAGGTGCTTTGAAAACAACCTTTTAGGAAAAATAATAACCAGATCCAATTTAAAACGTCATGTGGGCGTTCTTTCCTCAATTTTCGCAATGTTAATACATGACTTCTCATTGACAAAACAATTTATAGTATAAATATATATTTCTATGTGTCTAGTTATATTTTAGCTGTTCCTGTTTTAGGCGTAACTTACTTAATGACGTTTGCACTAGATTCCATAATTATTCAGCGCTTTAATTTAATGGCAAATACAATTGCAAACTTATGATTTAAGGGAATTCAAATTTACAACCTTGGTTTAATTTCGATCGAACTGGATTGCATATATTTTGGGATAAACATTTACAAATTATTAACTAAAATATGAATACATTTTCGACAAAAGCACTTCAACATGACATTATAAATGAACACTATTATTCATTGCGTTTCATGGACAAAAAGTCGCATTATTCCACATAATTACATTACTATTTTATTTAGCCTGCACGTTTATTAAATTGCAGCGCATTTCTGATTGAATTGCGGTTGTTATTTATGGCCAATTATTTATAATTGTGACGTTTGATGACTTCTACAGTGCAGCAAATGCACGTAATCCATAGCGTTTGCCATCTTTAAAAAAAATCAAATGCACGAAATTGTTAAAAGGAGTATCGTAATGTCAACCATACGACATTAGTTTCATCTGTGTAGCAAACTATTTGCATCATTACTGATAATTAAAGTAGATTATTTTATAATAATATGTAGATTCTACGTGTGTAAATAAACATGCTCGTTTGTTCTAAAATTTAGGTTTCTAAATGGTGAAAACATGGGGCAGAATAAGAGTTGAAGACCACCATACGGTGTTACAATCCAAACACCATACCTCTAGGCCCGGGTTTTCAGAGATGTGTTTTTTACTGTTCATATCGCACGAAACACAGCATTCGAAAAACGGAGCCACTTTTAACCACTGGATCATTACTTAAAACATGTTTAGAGTACAACAATGCGATATTTGACCCCTTACCATTGCGGTTTCAGAGAACACGCTTTGGAAATATAAGCTAAAAACAACAACAGCAGCAACAAAACATTTGTAATTTTGCTCTGACAAATGGACAACAACTTTATTCTTAAAGATTAACGAGTCACTTTTAGTGCGGGGTATTTAAAAGAGTATTTTTAAGCGCTAACATACTTATATGTAACAATCTTGAACAATGTACACATTTACACAGGACTTTCAGTAAAAAATGAACGGTTAGAACAACAGCACTGTCAGTCATCATGATTTACTGTTGTTGTTTTAGTTAAAATGTTTAGCCTTGTCGAGGGCAATACTTTCAAAAATTTTACTGTGTTAGGACTCTTTGCTGATAAGTTTAAGTTTAAATTTCAGTGTGAATTTGCTGTTTGTTAAAAAATCAATAGCAACAGTAAATGTGACATTACAAAAAAACACAAACTAAATCGCAAATAGATAAACAAAACCACCATACCATATAGTGAAGTGCCTATATTTTAAGTTATACGATTTGTTTAAAATCATATATAACGAACACAAGCACGTTCGCTATTATCAAATAAATAATAATTTACAAATACACCACAACACTTTGAAGAAGAACCATGTACGTTTTCTGAGTTGATGCTAAAGTTAACGCACTTTTCGAATAAATTATATAACATTTGTTATGCACTGAAGTTTGTGTGCTTTTGTTCGCAGAAAGTAGTGACTACAGGAGATGTCGCGGTTTTGAAGGAACAACTACGTGAGAAGGAAACTGAAATATTAGTTCTGAAACAACTATTAAGAGACAGGTATGAGAACCAGTAGTTTGCAGGTATGACATAATACAAACAGAATAAAATACAGACAGACAAACAAGTATGAACAATGAGGAAACAGTGTAAAGTAAACAAGCCATTAACAGGACGCCGATCTGTTGTTTTAATTGACGTATTTATTTAAGCTCGATTGCATTAAAAGCCGAAGACTTATTAAATTATTAAAAAAATCTCGAGTACGTTTCCTGTGTAGAACCAGTACTTGTAGTCTTTGGGGAAAATCGTTGGAACGCTCCCACAGTTTGGATCGAACCCCTGACCTCCTGATAGTCGGACACAACATTCAGTACGTCGTGATATGTTGTTGATGCGTATGTTATTATCATAAGGTAATGTACCAGTTAGAAATGTCATGGAAAAATGCACGTAAGAAATTAAGGGTAATAAAATATGAATGTATAGTAAAAGTGTTTCTTAAAACGTACATGTATATTGTCATAAATTAAGACAGAGGTCATGCTTTTATGTCAGAACCACAACACTATCAGGTTCAGAAATAGAAATAAATACATTCCAAATGAGCCGCGCTCCGGACCAACTCGGCTTATTGTATGTGCGTAAAGTGTCGTCCCAGATTAGCCTGTGAAGTCCGTGCAGGCTAATCTGGGACGACAATTTCTGCTGTTATTTATTTAATGTTTAAAAGAAGTTTCTTCTAAACGAAAATACAGTTTAGTCGGAAAGGGTTGTTCTTGATAAGTCTGCTCGGACTTGACATGCTAATCTGGGACGACACTTTACGCACGTGCATGAAGCCCCGTTTTCCAGAGCAATACTCATATACTTCAGATCCATGTTGCATTCGGTGGAAAGGTACTCCGACTCTCATCACGTGGCCAAGATTAAAACGAAGTTCAAGCGTCTGTATGATATGGAATGGGTGGACGCTTATCAGTTCTTTACTAAGAAAGACTGGAAGGACATTGAAATCGTCGTCACGTTGCAGAGGATTTTACGAGTATGTTTTGTTTTTAACAAATATTTAACATTTGTGGATCGCATGCGTGAGTAGTAATGTTTTCTTTGGGTTTTTATTTATAGTACATGTATTTAATTCATTTTTTAAGCGTGACATGTTAGTGCATAACGTTTATTTGTCATTTATTGATTCCATCTCCTTTACGTACACAAACTAAAATTGCTTGCCGTTCAATGTTGTACGATACATTGTTTATACATTTTCTTTTATTTCAGGCCAGCTATGCATTTTGTTCTGACGTCGCCAAAGAGCAACTTGACAACATCAAAGGCGAAGCAATATTTCCATCCGCATCAGTATGTTTCATAAACTAAGTGAAACTATTATAAAATAATAAACAATAAAAAAACAGGATTTATTAATGTGGATAATACAGAATTTATACATTTTCTCCAATCAGTGCATCAATAAAATTGACGCAGAATATGTGTTTTAAATAAATTACCGGTAATACACAGTTCTATATGTTTTAAGTACCGATCGATCAAAGTTATCTCATTACGGCGTTAGATGTCCTTGTAAAGGTACATTCTATCTCACCAAACATTGTTTCAGTGGATGGACGACGAAGGGATCATCACAAGGACTAAAAAACAAGGTCAGATCTCCCGTGAAATACGAGAACTGGCAAAAACGTACCAGCGGTCTACATCTCGTGAATGCTTAAAAGCTCTGCAGAAGGTCTATTAATTGTTGACATAAACTAGTTTAATAAATACGTGTGCACCATGTCATTCCAAGACATACATACACTTTGAGACTTTTCTAACGCAACACGCATTCAAATCAATATACAAATGTAGCTCCACTATTATTAAACGGATTTTGTTGAACTTTGGACTAATAATAGTTCAACACATACCTAATACTTCCTACAATTGAATTGAAATTTATCAACAAAAAATATCAAACTTCAAAATTTAACCCATTTATGCCTAGCGTCTAGAAAAAAGGCATTGGCAAACAGCGTAGACCCAGATGAGACGCCGCATGATGCGGCGTCTCATCAGGGTCTGCGCTGTTTGCTTAAAGGAATTTCCGTAAGAAATATTCTAAATATAGAAATAAAATATACTAAACATCCCTAATTTTGGAAATAAATTGATCCAATTTAGAAGGATGGGAGAGTCCACAAGGCATAAATGGGTTAAAAACATCACTGCAAAAGTCAAATTCGCCGAATCGTACAATAATCGTACCGTTAAATAATAACATTGTTAAAAGACACGAATATAACCCATTTGAGTGGCACATACCTTGTGTATTCTCCCATGGCTCTAACAACGTGTATACATCTCTTTCTCACCACTGGCACGTAGTTGAAAACAAATAATGAGGAATAAGTCGCCACATTTCCACAAGTCAGTTCTAATAGACGCAAAGTGAGTGAAGCAGCTGCTCTTCTCCGTACCCGCCTGACCAGTTCGTCCCAAATATTACATATAAGTTATATCTTGTTAAGTTATGATGCATACACATTTAACTTTATATTTTACAAAAGTGTTTATAAAATGCTTAAAAAAGTGTTTATAAAACGTCGTAATGACTGACCGGCCTGCAAAATGTCAAAGGCGCGGTAACGCTCCTAAATGTTTATACGAGCCATATTATTTTCTGAATTAAATTTATGTTTTTCTGGTGTAAGAACCCACATAATTAACGAAATTGAAATTAAATAAGAATTACCGGTATATCGTGTTTTACCATTTCGACATCCAACAAGATAACATCATACATACCTCACATAATAACGCTTCCGATCGTAGCGGATGAATGATTGTATCGCGAACTTGCACAGAATGTAGTCAAGTGACAACATTTCCGATTTAAAATCAATATATTTACTCATAAATGAGATATTTAAGTTAACATAGTGCGTAAGAAAAGTCAATAAGGGTTTGATCCGATTTGTGGGCTTCATGCATTTGCATAAAGTGTCGTCACAGATTAGCCTGTGCAGGCTACACAGGGACAACACTTTCCGCTTCACTGGAATTTTCTTTTTGAAGAGACTTCTTTTAAACGAAAAATTCCATAAAAGCGGAAAGTGTCGTCCCTGATGAGTCCCTGCAATGAGCATTTTTTTCCCAAAACGCAGTCGTATTATTAATTACGTCTGGGGAATGTTTCACAGATACGCGTGCGTTTACCACGTTATCTTTGCTTTCAGACGTTTATTTCTACTGTACTGCCCACTTTCATCGACCCGAGCCAGTACGCGGACGAATCCGTGACCCAGTTCGCCAGTCTGTGTGTAGACGTCACCTGGGCAATGTGTGTACAGGAGCCGCCGATGGTGTTCATAGATAAACTAGACAGAGGTTCCTCATTCAACTCAGACATGTTCCAGAAGTACATCAACACCGGCAGTGATAAATATGACTACCTCGTTTGGCCGGCCTTGCTGCTGTACCAAGACGGCCCGTTATTGGTTAAAGGCATAGCACAGCCGATTAACATCGACCGTCATGAGGTCTCCCCGGGTATAAAACCAGTACCGTCAGTTGCGTCCGTGAACTCCATGCGCCATACGCCAGGCCGGGTGGACGAAATGGACACACGGGCGGATGACGACCACGACTCGTGGGAGAGGGCCTCGAAACAAGGACAAACACCACCAGTACTGGTGCGACGTGATATGCCAAACGAGACGGCAGTTGCACCGCGCTCGCCGTATTTCGCTCCTTATTCAGTCCGAACGCCGAAGTCCGCGCCACGTGGCGTACCTGATATTGTGGTTGACCAGCATGATGATCTGCGCAGTCGCCACAGCAGGACACAAGACATAGGTCAAGGAAACCTGACGGTTGCTTGGAAACAAAGTCGCTTAACAAGTGCTCCATAATTTTTATGCACTGAACATGTTTTATAGACGCATGTTTGTCCTTGATAATTTGTTATCAAATTAAATTCTATTGAATCGCACTAAAAAGTGATATACATGTTTACAAAATAAAATAAAATTAGCAGATTATGTTTTGTGACCGTTTTGCATGTTATGTTTCAATGCAAATTTATATTCCAATAAGTCAGCTAACATTTACTATAGTTTAGTGGAGAACCCTTACCTGATAATGCCATTTTATGTAAAGCGGTTTTGGAGCGCGCGATTTTACACCAATTCAGTAACAACGATTTCGAACAATATATTGTATATGTATAACAAGTGTTGTTCTGTCAAGACGAAACAGTAAAGGAACCGTGTGAATGACCTCCTTGTATAGATAACGATCCGTATGACATATTTACGGACACAATCACATTATCTGGGTAAATATCATCGCAAGATGAGCCCATGATGTTAACAGACCGATAATACATAGGTAACTACGTGCCATAGCGGTGTACTCCGTCACATATAAGCTCGTTACAACTTTAAACATCTTCAAATCTTCATGAAAGTTGGTCAAAATACGGATCTGGAAAATATCTAGGCCGAGTATGAGTTACGTACATCACAAACTGGGTCACCAGGTCAAGTCTTAAAAACACATGGTTACCACACTAGGGGCCTTATTTATTACTTAATCTTGGTTAAACTTTGTCAAAATGTTTACCTTAACAATTTCCAGGTCGTATTCGAATCTGGATTGAGCGCGTCTAAAAGTTTCCGGTTCGAATATTAAAGAAATACCTTAATTGTAACCACTCCACAGACCACATTGATAACTCCATCTTAAGAAACTGGGTCAGAATGCTTATTTTAATATTTTCCAGGATGAGTTTGAATCTATCGATATAGGTAACGTGCGTCCAAAAAATAGGTCACCGGACAAAATCTAAGAAAAAATGAGACCACTCATATATAAATATAACTAAAACTTGATGAAAATAGGTCAGAGTTTGTTTTAACCCTTTGCATGCTGGGAAATTTGTCGTCTGCTAAAATGTCATCTGCTGATTTTCTAAAATTAGCATTTTCTTCGATTTTTTTCAAAGAATATTATCAGAATAGCAAACAGTTTGGATCCTGATGAGACGCCACATTCTGTGGCGTCTCATCTGGATCCAAACTGTTTGCAAAGGCCTACAAAATTCGGTTCCCGCACTGAAAGGGTTAACTTCTACTCCGAGCTGGGATATGGGTCACGGAAGTTTGAGAAATAGGCACCATATCAATTTGGAGGACCTTGTCGTAGCGGCCACATTTATGAGTAAATCTCCATAAAACTTGATCATGGTCAGAATGCTGGCATTATATTAAGTTAATTTAAATCTAGGAAACATACGTAAAAACAAAGTAAACGAAATCAATCTTTTCTAAAAAAAACAACATAGTTAACAGTCTAGCTAGAGGAATGTGTATGATAAGCAGAGTAATTGCCACTACAGGACATTCCAACATTATTTCAAGTTTTTCTTTAGTCGGGGCTAAATAAAGTTATAAGAGAGAAATATACAACGTTAAAAACAACACCAAGGGAACAAAATATAATGATCAGTATGAACACAATCCATGTATTGAATACAGAGAAACTGATTAGCAGAAAATTGATAGGTGAGTACATACAATGTAGTGTTCTTATTACAACATGCAAACATTTTATTATTAAGCATTAAATTAAGATTTATTGCATTTTTACAACTTTATAAAGAAAATGGATCTAATAAAAATGCTGTAAAATCGATTTAACAAAGCTTGCAATTTTACTGTTATTATAATAGATTTTTCAGTGACTTACATGATTTGTTGAAATTTAAGCACTTTATTTTTTTTTAATAATAATTCGGGATAAATAGCTCTCTTTGCGTAAAAAAACCAAAAAAAAAAAACAAAAAGAGGTATGTCCAACATCTCCTCATTTACATAGTGCCCTAATATCTATGATTCTGTTATCTGTAACATGTTTTATTTGTGCAGTGTAACCTCCAAAACATTTGGTGTAACGTAACCATTTACAATCATCGTCATGTAAACGCTTGGCGAAAATCATTAAAGTGACTTTGATGTGATTTAGCGAAAACATACTCCTTATTTCCTAAATTTTAACGTTTTATGCCCTTATTTTATTGGTAAGTGTGAACTTATGAATCTACACTTAATATGAGTAAAGGTGCTACCTAATTTACGGGCAAAAGCTTTTTTGATAACCATGTATTTTTAATGAATATTAAATAACGGACAGTATTGTGTTCAAAATATTATAGTTCATTAGTTGTTTTAATAATAAAGTAATGAATCCAAAAAAATCAATCTTCAAACGAGCAACATAATCCTAACTTTAAGATCTAGCATCTTATAATTTTAGCATACACTGATTTAACATAATCAAAATAATGTGATGTGTCAAATCAATTTTGATTGACAGGATTTTTTTATTATCAATGTATAATTATGTGGAACAGAAAGAATGCATACTTGTTTTGCAATTAAAATAGTTCATAAATACAGGTATCTTGCAGGGTTCTAATTTTCTTTCGCAAACTATTGTCAAATATTTTAAATTTTGTCACCACTAAAAAACTAGCAATTTGTAGCAATTCATAAATCACAGTCTAAACTGCAAACACTTAGTTTGTAGCTGTATAGTTACAATTTGAATGAATGCAAATACACACAATATTATATCATCCATATATTTTTTTATTTAAACATTCAAATAACACATACAATAAAACATAGATTATCAGCAATCATATGAGCTTATTTATATGTCAGTCATTGTCTTTCTTGGCTAAGCCGCTAGCAGAAGCATGTAAATGATGTTAGTATATATATTCAGTACATATATAAAAAGGTATTTTGTATTGTGTGGAGATACAAAACACTTCACACCATTTATTTGCACATAAAATAAAAGTTACACAATAAGTACAGGGTTCGCCAAAACCGTCGGTCCGCCGGACCTGACCGGCAAATTTTTCTAAGGACCGACAAGTGATTTAAGATAATCTGTCCGACTGACCGACACAATCGGATGAAAAATGGTTTCAAAAAGATCACTCAAAGTGTATAATATGCTATTGGATAAATAGAAGGTAAATGCTTTTTGTTCAACTTCTGTCAAAATCCTTTTTTTCTTACCTTCATTTTGATGTTTTGATGTTTAAAGTTGGATTAGAATTGACTATCACATGCGAGTTCAAAATCAACGGTCTTTGTTAAAAAAAGCAACCGAGTGCGTCCGCCATTTTATTTGTTCCATTTAATTTCTCCACAACAAAAACCGCATGAAAACTTGTTTCAACAGGCAATTGTGAGCATTTGTGTTAAATAGTTTCATTATTATATTGTTCTGGAAAGCATATATTTTAATTTACACACCAACAATTTCTGAAATCAAAATTAGATTATTCACCCGATGTACTATATTTCGGATATTTTAAATTCGGACATAGGGATATTTATGTTTTGATTTGTTGTTGATAGTTTGTAGCAATATGTTTTGTGTTATTTCAGACAACAAGAATAGATGGTGGTAATTTTCATGGGCCTTTCTATCAAGAAATAGGTGTGAAAGACATTCATTTAATTGAACCTGGAAATCAACCACCTCAGCTAGTCTTATTTATAAGACGCGCAAAGAATCTAGAGATACTTTTTATATGGGCTAAATTCTTTGAAACTATTACCCATATAAAAAGTAGCTTAATATTTAAGAGCGTCAAAAATTTGGACTACCACGTCAGCTAAGAGAAAATAGGTGTTGTTTTAGAACTTGTGAAATCGGCTAATTAACAGAAATTGAAGTCATCCAATGAGTGTGAATGGGTGTGTGAGATTAAGTCAAACTTGATTGGATGTCACCCTAACTTTTCAAGAACACGGATCTGTAGAGCTGTGCAGGCTAAAAAACAGTTTGACAAAAAGAAGTCGAAAAAGAATACCTTTGGTTTATATGTGGTTTATTATTAATATAATAATTGTTTAATTATATCGACTTCGGACATGTTTTTATTGTATTTTAATGTGATCAAAACCTATAAACACTAAAAAGGTACTCTCTTTTGTAGTGTTTTGCTGTTATAGTTTAGTCGGACAGTGGGACTGACAGAAACTGATTTGGACTGACAAAAATTTCAAGTCTGTCAGTCCGAATGACTGACAGATTTTTCAAGTTTTGGCGAACCCTGTAAGTAATACTAAAACACTGTCATCAACTTACAAGAATATGTACGTACATTGTATATAAAATTACGAAGTGATGTTTTCTGTTGAAAAACTGTGGAATCAATGAAGTAACATTTTATTACCTTTTACAAGATTAACAATGCTGTTTTTTTATTAGCGCATTATCATGGAACAGCAAGTAACAACCAATTTATTAATCATGCAAAAGGAAGGAAATATTATTAATGGCATTATGCATTAACTAAACAAGCTATTTGCTACTGTTTAGAATTACACTATATTACTAAAAATGATCACAACAGGTACTTAGTGCTTTTACATACTTGTGGTAAGTTTTGTATTTCTAGTTTGATATTTATTGGCAGACACTTGTCTATATACAGACTAAATTTGCATGGGAACCTTCATATTTCTTCAGCATAATTGCATTCAAATTGTTAATTTAACAACCCTTTGACAATGTTTGCAGATCTGATCTTTAATGCCATAGCTGATTTTTATTTATAGATAGACAGATATACATTGTAGACTTTTCAAAGTTCTACAAAAGTTCACACATGTTCTATCCAAGTAAACCAACAGAAACAATAAATAAGATCACAACAGCTAATAACTGTGTTGATAGCTTGGAAACTTTGATAGTTCAGGAATGTCTCAGTTGATGATTTCTGGAAACAAAAACTGTCAATGTTGCTCGATAGAATGGTTTTTGTGATGCCCAGCTCTTGCCTTGGCAGAACATCCTCTAAAAACAGAAAACCAACAAATATCTTAAAATGTGATAAATGATGCAGACAATTTATAAATGTCCTGTTTTTGTTGTTGATTTCGAATCTGAGAGATTTGTTACGAACGATTTTGGTACGAAAATCCAACGGTATTAGATTTTGTGGTTTTAGGCCTTAACTTTATTATAGTGATATGTAACCTTTCGGGATATCGGCTAAGTGCGAGCAGACGCGGTGTAAATGCGTTTACAATAAGCTAAAATACTTAAAAGTTAAATCTGAATATCGTTAAATTTTGTGCATAAATGTGTTTCTGATGGATAAAACCACAACGCACCAAAATATTGCTCATGATCACACGTAAAACTGCTTTCTGAGAGCGAATGGAAATGCGTCACGTATTCTGACAAGTAAACACTGGACGCTGTATGCGCAGTGGTTAGCTCCCCTTAAAAATTTGAGAGCTCGAAATCAACGCCGATGTTCATGAATTCAGCGAATCATTTTAAGCTCACCTGAGCACAGCTTGCTCATGGTGAGCTTTTGAGATCGCTTTTTGTCCGTTGTGCGTTGTGCAGCGTCAACATTTGCCTTGTTAACTCTCTAGAGGCCACATTTATTGTCCAATCTTCATGAAATTTGGTCAGAAGATTGGTTTTAATGATATCTTGGATGAGTTCAAAAATGGTAACCTTTGCTTGAAAAACATGGCTGCCAAGGGGCGGGGCATTTTTCCTAATATGGCTATATATGGCTATAGTAAAATCTTGTTAACACTCTAGAGGCCACATTTATTGTCCAATCTTCATGAAACTTGGTCAGAAGATTTATCCCAATAATATCTTGTACGAGTTCGAAAATGATGCCGGTTGGTTTAAAAACATGGCCGCCAGGGGGCGGCGCATTTTTCCTTATATGGCTATAGTAAAACCTTGTTAACACTCTAGAGGCCACATGTATTGTCCTATCTTGATGAAATATGGTCAGAAGATTTGTCTTAATGATATCTTGGATGAGTTCGAAAATGGTTACGTTTGCTTGAAAAACATGGCTGCCAAGGGGCGGGGCATTTTTCCTTATATGGCTATATAAGGCTATAGTAAAATCTTGTTAACACTCTAGAGGCCACATTTATAGTCCAATCTTCATGAAACTCAGTCAAAAGATTTATCCCAATAATATCTTGGAGGAGTTAAAAAATGATGCTGGTTGGTTGAAAAACATGGCCACCACGGGGGCGGGGCTATTTTCCTTAAATGGCTATAGTAAAACCTTGTTAACTCTCTAGAGGTCACATTTATGTTTCGATCATCATGAAACTTGGTCAGAAGATTTGTCCCAATGGTATCTCGGATGAGTTCGAAAATGGTTTTGGTTGCTTTAAAAATATGGCCACCAGGGGCGGGGCATTTTTCCTTATATGGCTATATATGGCTATAGTAAAACCTTGTTAACACTCTAGAGGCCACATTTATTGTCCAATCTTCATGAAATTTGGTCAGTAGATTGGTCTCAATGATATCTTGGATTAGTTGGAAAATAATTATGTTTGCTTGAAAAAATTGGCTTCCAAGGAGCGGGGCATTTTTCCTTATATGGCTATAGTAAAATCTTGTTAACACTCTAGAGGTCACATTTACTGTCCGATCTTCATGAAACTTGGTCAGAAGATTCATCTCAATAATATCTTGGACGAGTTCAAAAATGATGCCGGTTGGTTGAAAAACATGGCTGCCAGGGGGTGGGGCATTTTTCCATATATGGCTATTGTAAAACCTTGTTAACACTCTAGAGGCCACATTTATTTTCCGATCTTCATGAAACTTGCTCAGAAGATTTATCCCAATGATATCTTGTACGAGTTCGAAAATGATGCCGGTTGGTTTAAAAACATGGCCGCCAGGGGGCGGCGCATTTTTCCTTATATGGCTACATTTGTATGTATGGCTATAGTAAAATATTGTTAACACTCTAGAGGCCACATTTATTGTCCAATCTTCATGAAACTTGGTCAGAAGATATCCCAATAATATCTTGGACGAGTTCGAAAATGATGTTGGTTGGTTGAAAAACATGGCCGCCAGTGGGCGGGGCATTTTTCCTTATATGGCTATAGTAAAACCTTGTTAACAATGGTAACCTTTGCTTGAAAAACATGGCTGCCAAGGGGCGGTGCATTTTTCCTTATATGGCTATATATGGCTATAGCAAAATCTTGTTAACACTCTAGAGGCCCCATTAATTGTCCAATCTTCATGAAACTCAGTAAGAAGATTCATCCCAATTATATCTTGGACGAGTTAAAAAATAATGCCGGTTGGTTGAAAAACACGGCCACCACGGGGGTGGGGCATTTTTCCTTACATGTGTATATGGCTATAGTAAAACCTTGTTAACACTCTAGAGGCCACATTTATTATCCGATCATCATAAAACTTAGTCAGAAGATTTGTCCCAATGATATCTTGGATGAGTTCGAAAATGGTTTGGTTGCTTTAAAAACATGGCCACCAGGGGCGGGGCATTTTTCCTTATATGGCTTTATATGACTTTAATTAAACCTTGTTAACACTCTAGAGGCCACATTTATTGTCCAATCTTCATGAAATTTGGTCAGAAGATAATAAATAAAGGTCCCAATGATATCTTGGATGAGTTCGAAAATAATTATGTTTTCTTGAAAAACATGGCTGTGAAGGGGCGGGGCATTTTTCATTATATGGCTATAGTAAAATCTTGTTAACACTTTAGAGGCCACATTTACTGTCCGATCTTCATGAAACTTGGTCAGAAGATTCATCCCGACAATATCTTGGACGTGTTTAAAATGATGCTGGTTGGTTGAAAAACATGGCTGCCAGGGGGCAGGGCATTTTCCTTATATGGCTATAGTAAAACCTTGTTAACACTCTAGAGGCCACATTTATTTTCCGATCTCCATGAAACTTGGTAAGAAGATTTGTCCCAATTATATCTTGTTTTCTCAGGTGAGCGACTTTGGGCCTTTCAGGCCCTCTTGTTGTTTAATGTAGACAAATTATCAGTTAACAAGAGTTTGACTTATAAAGCATGTGTTTTAAAATCTGTCAACTTAAAATTGTAGATGAAGTCATTTATAGGGTGGGATCAACAGATACACATGCTATATTTTTTTAATTTCATGATCCTTATATTGAGTGAAATGTTCAATTACAGACTGGTGACGCAGGTCTAGTTCCTGTGCAATGTTGGAAGTCGGGAAGGAATTTCTCGTGCCTCTCAGTTCCACAAGCAGTTCAGACAAAACACTGTCAGTTCTGAATGGGTCTTCAGGTAAATGTGTGACCTTGTGTTAAAAAAAACTACAACAAACTTATTATCCCCCGCCATAGGCGGAGGGATATTGTTTTGGCATTGTCCGTCTTTCCGTCCGTCCGAAGCCTTATCTTGGAAGTGCTTTGGCGGATTTCATTAAAACTTGGTATGAGTATATATATGGATAAGAGGATGATGCAAGCCAAATGGCATTGTACACCATCTGTTAATAATGGAGTTATGGCACTTTGTATCTTGAAAAAAATGCGTTTTTGAGTGTCAAATATAACACTTTTGAGGTCAAATATAACACTTTTGTGTCCAGAAGCATATTGGCGGGGGATATAAATTCAACGAATTTGCATGTTTAACTTGTTTTCTTTTAAATCTGCTTCAGTAATGTTACTTATTTACCAAACCAGATTTCTTGCTACACGTATAAAGATTAGCACAGTGTACCATTATAGTGTCAGTAATGAAATACACCACTCTAATAAATTTGTCGCAAGTTGCGACAAAGGCGATCAGCATTGAAACCCCTGAAATTGGCAATACAGCTTTTTGTGGGTTTTTCTTCACATCATAATCCTAAAAAATATTCATACTGAATGCTTTCTTAAATAATAAATCCATTGTCACATTGTCTATGTTAGGATCAAACTGCTTTGACAATATCAAAATAAATGGTTAAGATAACACACTAAAAATAAATTTTCATTTTTTTATTTCATCTCCTATATCTATCATTCACTGAATGTTTCTGTTTACTTGGCTGGCAAGCTGGGTTGGTAGAGCGCTCTGCTGCAAATCCAAAGATAATATGTTCGATTCCAGGCCAAACCAAATAATTTGTGTGGGGATAGGCTATGAAATCCTTTCTTCTTCCTTTCTACCCATACCTCAGATTCAAGCAGAGCAGTTGTAAATGGCTGGCAATGATATGTGCACTGAATAATATCTATAGTACTGGTAAACAGCTAAGCAAGGAAAAGTGTGTTGGTTGACTGTCCACATAAAAAACCCATCAGATTCTTCCTTAATTAAATTTAAGTTTGCTTCAGAACTAAACATGTGCACAATGATTACATTGAGGTATTAAGGTACAAGGATTCCCTTCATTGGGAATTTCAGCTCAGGGGTACTACCTTGCTAAACTCTTTTCCACTTAGAGCCAAAGTGGAAATGACAATGTGCAAACAGCATAAAACAAGAACAGTCTGCATGTAACTCGCAGTCCGTTCAGGTTCTTTGCTGTTTGCTGCTTATCAGTATTTTAGGTTTGGTGATAAAGCCTTTAAAGGGGCCTTTTCACGTTTTGATAAATTGACAAAATAAAAAAAAATTGTTTCAGAATCGCAAATTTTCTTTGTAGATATGATATTTGTGAGAAAACAGTAATACCGGGTACTGAACATTTACCATGCTCTAAAATATCAATAATATAAATCTTTTGACGATTTAAAAACCTGAGAATTATAAAAATGGCAACGCAAAACGATTGAATAAATTGGAGAGTTCTGTTGTTGTCGTTATATTTTGTGATACTACGAGGATTGCTTATATAAAGTATAAAATTCATCACTCATTGTATAAGCACGGATGACCGAGAGGTCTAAGCGATAGACTTTTACTCCAGTGGTCAGTGATTCGAGCCTAGTTGAGGGTTTCTTTTTTTTCTTTCTTTAAGTGTATTCTTGTGTTTTACTGGAGCTTTTTGGATCCAATGCATTTATCAATATAAAGCATTTAATGACAAACTTTAATACATGCCAAAATCTGAGAAAAGGCCCCTTTAAAACTTGAATCTAGAAAGAAACGTCTTAAATTGAATGTAACTTTGTAAGGGACATCAAATGGGTAAATGGGGTTTTATGCATGTGCGTAAAGCGTTGTCACAGATTAGCCTGTGCAGTCTGCACAGGCTTATCAGGGACAATACATTCCATGTTTATTATATTTATCGTTTCAAGAAAGTCTCTTCTTAGCAAAAATCTAGTTTTTGCGGAAAGCGTCGTCCCTTATTAGCCTGTGCGGACTTCACAAATCCCTCATGAAACATAAACACATTTTTTGAAAGATAAATATACCTTTGAAGAAAAAAGATGCCAGCATTTCTGGCTTTATTTATTTTTATTTTAAGTGCTGGCTTTGCAGCTTATCTCTGGTATTATTAACGTTGACTTAGATTTGCATAGGCAGAAAGCTCCGTAGACATTTGCATTAAATCAGGTAACCAGTGAAAGGTACAAAACAGAGATGTTTACAGGCAATACAACACTAATAAGTTTAAAAATGACTTCAAATACTTTATCAGCAGTTGCAATAAGTATGCATTAATTTGCAAAACAAGTCTGTTATTTTACAGTTTCAGCTATATAGTGATAAAACTCATAACATTTTTTGGTTACAGACAGCAATGTTGAGATGACCTCAGCAGATGGGGTGATAGGGTCGGGAGCATCACTGCAGTGTTTCACCCAGACCACAGACATCGGACCGACCATCAGTGTGCCGGACAGCTCGGACATCACCCTGGCTGGGCTGGATGACATGCCGGAGCACCTGACTGTGACAGACCATCACCTGGAGCAGCAGCTCAAAGTCGATGGTCAGTGTGTTTTTTTCTTTTGCTCTATATTTTACAGGCGGTTTCTTTTTTATTGGAAAAAAAAGTGCAATGAACCATTACATTCGGAAAAAATAAACTTAATATGATTATAAATAACAGTATACCAATTGTTTGTAAGTGCATGTTTAACTGCTTTCTAAAATGTATAGTGCTAGAGAATTAAATTATTGAGTTTATTGGAAAAGTTTGGCATATTTTGGGGGAAATTTCAGTCAGACATTGAGGGAAAAAAATGTTACTTTTTGCCCTTGGGAAACAGCCTTTTTTTAAAATTTTTGCAATTTGGAAACAGCCTGTATTAGGTTGTTTTTTTTTTAATTTACTGATGGTATGGAGAACTAACGTTTTTTTAAGCATTGTTGGTGTAAACATTGGAACTTGCAACCAAACAATGACAGAAATATTCCATTTGAATCAACTTACTTTGGAAACAACTGACATTTGAACTGTATACATCTTTGTAAAAAAATAATGTTGTGAACCATCAGAACATGTTATGATGTGAAGGATATTACGCTTGTTTCCTTACCTCAAGGCTCCACTTAGAGGTTAAAAGTCAACTTTAACCATAAAACACATTAATTTTGACATAAGTGGATTTTTTTTAGAAAAAATGGAATGTGGGGGTATTCCTTCAAACAAACGAAACATAAATATCATTGCAAGATTGAACACCACTCATTTCATTGCAGGTGTCCTATCCAGTAACTCAACTATTCTTCTACCAGATAATTTAGTTTTATTTGACACTTCTAAAGGGTGAGTTAAATTGAATTAATTATTGCTATTTTACATTTAATATTTAGTCCACGTTATGGGTGTTTTGATTCCCCCTTTCGAATAAGGCAGCATATAGAAGTCAAACTTATGGATCAAACGTATGCAAATCTCATGTTTAACCCTTTCATTGGGGAACCGAATTTTGAAGGCCTTTGCAAACAGTTTGGATCCAGATGAGACGCCACAGAACGTGGCGTCTCATCAGGATCCAAACTGTTTGCTATTCTGATAATATTCTTTGAAAAAAATCGAAGAAAATGCTAATTTTAGAAATTCAGCAGACAACATTTTAGCAGACGACAAATTTCCCAGCATGCAAAGGGTTAAGATGAAAGGCAGGCATGCTAACTCCACAGAGGATGGGGCTGGGGTCTTTTGTGGGTGGAATGTTGACATTGAATACCATGGGAAAATCAAGAATGTTTTTTGTTAACTTAAATATATTCTTTGTAAAAATCAACAACAGCATTGTTGTAATAGCATTTAAAAACTTTATTTAAATAAATTACCTTAATTCTTAAATTTCAATTAATAAAATCTTTCACTATTGGCTATGAGCAATTGCTGAAGCTAATGGCTGCCTGCCCTTGCAGACTCATCTTGTCTGTGGGAAACCAGGACGGTCTGAACTACACGGCCAGTTTTGTGACAACCAGCTCCGACAGCCATAGTCAAACATTGAGTACATCGAGTCTGCCAGGTAGGGTGTGTGTCAACTGAGTCTGCCAGGTAGGGTGTGTGTCAACTGAGTCTGCCAGGTAGGGTGTGTGTCAACTGAGTCTGCCAGGTAGGGTGTGTGTCAACTGAGTACGCCAGGTAGGGTGTGTGTCAACTGAGTCTGCCAGGAAGGGTGTGTGTCAACTGAGTCTGCCAGGTAGGGTGTGTGTCAACTGAGTCTGCCAGGTAGGGTGTGTGTCAACTGAGTCTGCCAGGTAGGGTGTGTGTCAATTGAGTCTTCCAGGTAGGGTGTGTGTCAACTGAGTCTGCCAGGTAGGGTGTGTGTCAACTTCATGCACGCAGCAGGACCAGTCTGCAAGTTCTTGAAAATCATGTCATATTAACATTTATCGGGAACAAAAAACTACAAATACACTCATTGAAATCGTAAAAAACGATAGCTTGTAGAGCCTCTTTGGTGTGTCATGTACTTTTGAAGATAAATATAATTTTAATGTTTTTCCTTTCATTAGATCTGATTGTTTTTGGTAAAAGTGGGCTTCCAGGATTGAAAAGTTGCCTATCAGGTTTATCTCACTGATTGTAATATATTTCTATATAATTCACTTCTAAACAAACTCACATTTTTTATGTCCCCCACCCACTATAGTGGGGGACATATTGTTTTTGCCCTGTCTGTCTGTTGGTTTGTTTGCGCCGACTTTAACATTTTGCAATAACTTTTGCTATATTGAAGATAGCAACTTCATATTTGGCATGCATGTGTATCTCATGGAGCTGCACATTTTGAGTGGTAAAAGGTCAAGGTCAAGGTCATCCTTCAAGGTCAAAGGCCAAAAAAACTAAATCAAAGCGGCGAAGAAGGGGACATAGTGTTTCTGACGAACACATTACTTGTTTTAATCTGCATTCTTCAAATAAAAAATAAAAAAAAATAAAAATAGGTATAACTACGCCCTCTACCATGTTTTGCAGGTACCATATTTACCAATCTACTGCCATCTGCCATATTTTGCACGTACCATATTTACCCATATACAGCCCTCTACCATGTTTTGCAGGTACCATATTTCCCCAGATACAGCCCCCTCAACCATGTTTTGCACCTACCATAACACACTCTTTACCATATATTGCACGTACCGTAATGCACTCTTTCTTCTGTTTTGCACCTACCATAATGCACTCTTTACCATGTTTTGCATGTACCATAATGCACTCTTTCCCCTGTTTTGCACATACCATAATGCACTCTTTACCATGTTTTGCATGGCCATAATGCATTGTTTTCCATGTTTTGCAGGTACCATATTTCCCCAGATACAGCTGGTGGGAGATGACTCAGGGAGTGGGGTGTACGAGGCCAGCTCTGATGGCACTGTGATGGTTCCCGTCTCCATCTTCCAGAACACACATACACTCGTCACCATGGGCAATGAGGCAGACGAGCAGGTAACCAGTATTTTTCTTATGATTTATGGGCTTAGGCCTGTTAGTGTATGCAACCTGTTAGTGTGTGCAAAGCTAGCTGGTTAAGTGTAAGACTTGTTTATTTTGTATTAAAATACTTATTCATACAGCCATGTCTAATTCAGCCCTTGCACGTATTTATTTAGACTGCTAAACTACAATAAATTTGTTCTTCTGTTTAAATAAAGTGGAAAACAAATGGCAGTGTGTACTAACAGTTTGTTTTTTTACAAATTAATTTTTTTTCAAATTAACAATTTTACAAATTAACAATTAGACATACTTTTGTAACAATACCTATTGATTTGTGTGCAATGCTTTACAGGAAATGGACTTGATTATATCCAAATGGTTATGATAACAACTGCAAAATTATTGATAAAAACCCACTATTGATCAATGGTTGATTGACAAGCATCTCATGGTCAAGTGTTCTTAATGAAGAGTGATGCAAAAACAGGCAGAAAAGGTTGAGTAAGACTTAAAGCAATCTTGAACAAGCATACTTTTACATTATTCTATTAAAATTTGTTCTAATCATTTGACGGTTATATGAAACTTCCATAACAACATCTTGGTAAACCTAGAAGAAGTGATGTAGGTTTAACGGTACTTTTCTTTACAGCCAAAGAAGAAAGGTTGTGGAGGCTGGCCTAAAGGAAAGAAAAGAAAGAATGGACCTGTTGTGAATACACCTCGCAAACCCATGACAGGGTATTAATAATTGTGTGTATTGTTTGTAAAAAAAACTTTAGAAACAAATATTTGTACTTCTCTTGAAGCTCTTAATCTGTTACCAGTACATGAGCATTCAATGAAGTTCTAGTGCCTCAAAAGTGTTTATTCTGACAAAGCTGGCTGCCTTTCTGGCAGCTTGTTATATCAAGGTTTTCTTATTGCCCTCCTGCCAAATGCGTGGCATATAGGACAGATATTGGGAGATCAGATGTTCATCCAGCTCAATTGTTCCGCAATCTTGGAAAACTGGGCAAATTGGATGAGTGTTAAGTGTCATCCCACATTAGCCTGTGCAGTCTGCACATGCTGATCAGGGATGACACTTTCTGCTTTAATGAAAATTTTCTTTTAAAGGCAGTCTCTAATAAATCAAACTTCAGTTTAGTGGGAAAGTGTCATACCTGATAAGCCTGTGCAGTCTGCACAGGCTAATAAGGAATGACACTTTCTGCTTTCATGGAAATTTTCTTTTAAAGGAATTCCCTTATAAACCAAACTTCAGTATAGTGGGAAAGTGTTGTCCCTGATTAGCTTAAATGGACTGCTCAGGCTTTTCAGGGACTACACTTTATGCACAGGCAATTAGCCCAGTTTTCCCAGAAAGTTCTCAATTGTCTCATAAGTTAAAACTATTCAGGTAATGATGATGGGAACTTGATATTCTCTCTTCAGCTATGTGATACTTTCTGCCATTCTATCTTCAGCTATGTGATATTTGCTGCCATTCTCTCTTCAGCTATGTGATATTTGCTGCTATTCTCTCTTCAGCTATGTGGTTTTTGCTGTCATTCTGTTTGAAACTATGTGATATTTGCTGCCATTCTCTCTTCAGCTATGTGATATTTGCTGCCATTCTCTCTTCAGCTATGTGAAATTTGCTGCCATTCTCTCTTCGGCTATGTGGTATTTGCTGCCATTCTGTCTTCAGCTATGTGATATTTTGCTGCCATTCTCTCTTCAGCTTTGTGGTATTTGCTGCCATTCTCTCTTCAGCTATGTGGTATTTGCTGCCATTCTCTCTTCACCTATGTGGTCTTTGCCGCCATTCTCTCTGCAGCTATGTGGTATTTGCTGCCATTCTCTCTTCAGCTATGTGATATTTGCTGCCATTCTCTCTTCAGCTATTTGGTATTTGCTGCAATTTTCTCTTCAGCTATGTGGTATTTGCTGCCATTCTCTCTACAGCTATGTGGTATTTGCTGCCATTCTCTCTTCAGCTATGTGGTATTTGCTGCCGTTCTCTCTTCAGCTATGTGGTATTTGCTGCCATTCTCTCTTCAGCTATGTGGTATTTGCTGCCGTTCTCTCTTCAGCTATGTGATATTTGCTGCCATTCTCCTTCAGCTATGTGATATTTGCTGCCTTTCTCTCTTCAGCTATGTGATATTTGCTGTCATTCTCTCTTCAGCTATGTGGTATTTGCTGCCTGGTTCTCTTCAGCTATGTGATATTTGCTGCCATTCTCTCTTCAGCTATGTGATATTTGTTGCCATTCTCTCTTCAGCTATGTGGTATTTGCTGCCATTCTCTCTTCAGCTATGTGATATTTGGTGTCACTCTCTCTTCAGCTATGTGGTATTTGCTGCCATTCTCTCTTCAGCTATGTGATATTTGCTGGCATTCTCTCTTCAGCTATGTGGTATTTGCTGCCTGTCTCTCTTCAGCTATGTGATATTTGCTGCCATTCTCTCTTCAGCTATGTGATATTTGCTGCCATTTTCTCTGCAGTTATGTGATATTTTCTGCCATTCTCTCTGCAGCTATGTAATATTTGCTGCCTGTCTCTCTGCAGCTATGTGATATTTGCTGCCATTCTCTCTTCAGCTATGTGATATTTGCTGTGAAGAGACGTCAAGAGCTCAAAGTGTCCAATCCTGAGATGACCTTTCCAGAGGTCACCAAGTTGATGGGTCAGGAGTGGTCCAATATGGAGGAGAATGAAAAAGAGGTTTGGAGCTTACAATTATCAAAAATGTAACCCTTTCCCACTCAGAAGCAAAGTGAAAATGGCTATGTGAAAACAGCATAAAACCAGAACAGTCTGCAAGTAACTCGCAGTCTGTTCAGGTTTTAATCTGGTTGTTGCTCATCGGAAATTATGGGTTGGAAATAAAGCCTTTAAAACTTGAATTTAGCAAGAAAGGTATTTAATTAAATGTAGCTTTCTAAGGAACTACACATGTGTAAAATCAATTTGAGTGGGAAAGGATTTACTCATTTCTGGATTTATTCTTTGCATATATTGAGGAAACCATTCAGTTTATCATAGGTATTCTTGTTATTTGTTGGTTGTAATTCATGAATTATAAACAGGATGTAAGTTGTACCTATTAATGTATACATGTGTTGTATTGTTCAAATTTTTTGTTACCACATACAGTACATAAAATACGAAAGTGTAAAGTGGACTAATTTTCCCAACTTGTTTAGTACACCAAAATAAAGTTTGTCACATGCATGTTTGCCCCCAAATTGGTTTTAATGTATGGCATGGCGTTTGTAATTTGTCGGGATAGTTATTTTTATTTATTGTATGCTGAGCTTGAATGTTTACATTTAACATTTAGATAAAATTGGAATTGCACTGGTTTTTTGTTCCCCATTTAATATGGTAAATGAAAAAGAAGATGACAAAGAGCTAGAGACTATTCTCTAAATTTGCATTCTCTTTCACAATGTCATTAATGATCAATATACACAAATTATGTTGATTGTTCAGTTGTATGATATAAGAAACACCAAAAAACAACTACATGTACAGCACATTTTGATGGCGCAAAATTGTTACGTAATATAATTACATTGATTTTATGACCAAAAATTGCACCATTCTAAAATGAAAACAGTATAAAATTGAAAGAAAAGTGTTAATTTTGGTTTAAAATCTAATTGTATTGAACCTATATCAAAATTGTATATCCTCTCTCTGTTTTTTCAGAGGTACATGAAGCTTGCAGAGGAAGACAAGGAGCGTTATGTGTTGGAGATGAAGGAGTTTCAGCACTCAGACCAGTACCAGACCTACCTGAAGAATAAACGTCAGTCAGGAGACCCTCTGAACGGAGTGGGTGATGGTGATATCCCAGCCATTGATATAGAGGTAAGTAAGGTGATATCCCAGCCATTGATATAGAGGTAAGTAATGTGATATCACAGCCATTGATGTTGATGTGAGTAAGGTGATATCTCAGCCATTGATATTGAGGTGAGTAGGACTCAGACCTGTACCAGACCTACCTAAAGAACACGTTAGACAGGGGACCCACTGAAAGGAGTCGGTGATGGGGATATCCCAGCCATTGATATAGAGGTGAGTAGGGGGATATCCCAGCCATTGATATAGAGGTGAGTAGGGTGATATCTCAGCCATTAATATAGATGTGAGTAGGGTGATATCCCAGCAATAGATAGAGGTGAGAAAGGTGATATCTCAGCCAGTGATATAGAGGTAAGTAGGGTGATATCCCAGCCATTGATATAGAGTTGAGTAAGGTGATATCTCAGCTATTGATATAGAGGTGAGTAAGGTCATATCTCAGTCATTGATATAGAGGTGAGTAAGGTCATATCTCAGTCAATGATATAGAGGTGAGTAAGGTCATATCTCAGTCATTGATATAGAGGTGAGTAAGGTCATATCTCAGTCATTGATATAGAGGTGAGTAAGGTCATATCTCAGTCATTGATATAGAGGTGAGTAGGGTGATATCTCAGCCAGTGATATAGAGGTGAGTAAGGTCATATCTCAGTCATTGATATAGAGGTGAGTAGGGTGATATCTCATCCATTGATATAGAGGTGAATAGGGTGACATTTCAGTCATTGATATAGAGGTGAGTAAGGTTATATCTCAGCCATTGATATAGAGGTGAGTAAGGTGATATCTCAGCCATTGATATTGAGGTGAGTAGGATGATATCTCAGCCATTTATGTGAGGTAAGTTTAATGATATCTCAGCCATTGATATAGAGGTGAGTATGATGATATCTCAGCCATTGATATTGAGGTGAGTAGGGGAATATCCCAGCCATTGATATAGATGTGAGTAGGGAAATATTCCAGAAACTGATATTAAGATCAATATGACTAGGTCCCATCCATTTATAACTTGACAAATAATAACACAATTCAATAGAACTTCTTTTTGAAACTGTATATGCAGCAATGGGAAAATTGTTTTCGATAGGCTTTTCATATTTTAAAAAGTCAAAGTTATCAATTTGTAAGACTGCATTGACAATACATGTACATTAAAAGTAACATTTTTTCTCATCTCATCCCTCCACAGGGCAATGACGGAGACGAGCTGTACTGCAGACTGTGTAACCAGGTGTTCATATCAGCACACAACAAGCGGGAGCACATGTTTGGCAGGCAGCACCTCCAGAACATCTCCAGTAAGTGGCTCAGTGTAACTGTCCATAGGCCAAGAATGGAGTCAGAATAATGTGTTCTATAAGTCAAGTGTAGGGTGGAAACAAATAAGTAATAAGCTGAGCGTATGGAAAGTTTGGAAATGACATAAGAGTTGAGTAGGTTTTTGGTGTTTCTAATATCAGACAAGTTGACATTCAACATATGTGTAATCCAAGTGTATGATCAAAGCCAATACTTTATATGCTTAATGAATGGAAAATTGTGTAGTGAACACGACAAAAACAGTATTTTTTATTTTATTTATAACTTTATTTTGACAATCAACAAAAGAAAATGTCTGGATAGTGTGCATTTCTATGATCATAGCTTCCTAAAACACTAATAACACCTGTTAATCGTATTTTTTGTAAGCTGTGTTACCTTGGTTAGGTTAAGATTTTGTGGGATTCAGAGAATATCTATGATAAAATCTTTCTTACAGCCAAATAATGTTGATATTTGTTAATTCCAAGTTTGACTAAAAATAAAAGCAATTTTTAAAAATTCAAATTGAAGTTACACTTTTTTTCTCAGATTTATCTCTCAGAATCGTTAGGTGAACATTGGCCCAAATGTCACTCATAATATCAGTTCAGTAACCATGGTTACAGTGCGTGTCACTCATAATGTCAGTCCAGAAACCATGGTTACAGTGCGTGTCACTCATAATGTCAGTCCAGTAACCATGGTTACAGTGCATGTCACGCATAATATTAGTCCAGTAACCATGGTTACGGTTCATGTCAGGTGAGATCAGGCGTGACATGGAGGAGCAGGAGGCTCAGAAGGCCCAGCAGCTGTACCTGACGACCGGTCTGGACCAGTACGGGGAGACCGTGGCTGTCTCCATGGTAACGGAGGGGGACTTCAACCAGGACTCCTCTTCCCTGGATATCAGTGACTTCATACAGCACTTCATGGAGAAGAATAGAAGTGAGTGGTCTCTCAGGGTTTGTGTTTGGCGTGTGTGTGTGTGGGGGGGGGGGGGGGGGGGAGATCTAGAGAGAAATAGTAGGGTGCTATGCCCTGCTTCTTTGGACTCTTACCCAATAGGAGTGTGGATGGGTCTTCTCATACTAGTAAAAAAATAATTCATGTACCTTTTGTTTATATTTGAAAAAAAGGAAAACAACAAATATATCTTTATATAAAAAATAAACTATATCTGTTGATTAAAGTTATTCCTTGGACTTTGCAAATTGTAAGAACACGTCAAAAGACTGGACGGACTTCCCACTCTGCCCCTCTACAGCCTCAACCTGCTCCTTGATTTATTTCATTAGAAGTTTTATCATCAATTTCTCCTTTAGATTATTTAAGATTTGTTAATAGTTCACAATTTGTATAATCTGACGTGACTCACCAGAAGGGATTTCATATTGTATTTTAGTTATTTTGAAAAACCCATTAACGTTCCCTGCTTATTTGACGCAGATATGTATATGGATTTATGATGTAAATTTTCTCAATTTTAGTCTTTCTTATAACAAAATTGATTTAGTCTAGTATTGTCATTCATTTTTGATTAATGCAAAAAAACAGCATGTGGCTATATTTGGTTTATATTGATGTCAAATTATCATTATACTGATACAGAAATGTTTGCTTTCATTCTTATAAGGTTGTCTGTTTAATGGAAGATTTTTTTTTCTGCACCTAAGTTGTATTTCTTCCTTGAAGGTAGAGACAGAGAAATACGACTTTTGGAAAAGGCCCAGGAAAGTTACACCAATGAAAAACTCATAATGGACAAACACTTCAAAGAATTACAGGTGCATACTTTTGTTCTCTGACTTAAAATATGTGTTTGCTCAAACAGAGCATGCAGTACATTTTCAGTAAAAACATGACATTATGAATGTCCTATAATTGTCGATAAATGCGGATCCAATGACAATTAGAATAGGTTTACTAGTGATCTTGGCTATTGAAAAATACAATAGAGGACCATTATCAGTTTGCCATTTAATATGACATACATTTGGAAAACCAATATTCAACTTATGAATAAAAAATAATGTTAATAATACTTAACTAACATTCAAACATGGTATCGAAAATGTCAGGGTAACAGAGTGAATAATGGGTCAGATTTTTATATAAAATCTTGCTTTTAAGTAGCACAAGCCAGAAGGGTGGGTAGACAATCTTTGCAATGCTGTACACAATTTGCGTTTATTTTTTTTTATTCCTGTCATATTTTCTGAAATGTTTTAGCCAGTCTTCACGAACATTTATATAAAATGTTCTTTGGAAGGACTTTTGCGAAACATGCACATGCTTCAAGCATCATCTGATTTGCCAAAGGCCATATTTTTTATCCAATTATGAAGAAACTTGACAAGAATGCTTATCCTTACAATGTATAGGACGACTTTGATTTTGAGTATTGTGCGTCCAATCTAGATAAAACTTTGTCAGAATCTTTATATCTACAAATATGAAATCTTGGTCTCCTGCATCCAAAATCTCGGTCACTAGGTCAAATCTTAGAAAAAAACTTTTTAGCGCTGTAAATGTCACTTTTATGACTCAGCCTTGATGAAACTTGTTCACAATTTTTATCTTGAACATATCTGGGTCTAGTTTGAATTAGGGTCCTATAACAAGGGCACCAGGCTTAATGTGAGAGACCCTTGTTTGTACTGATTAAGCCTCTTTAATGACTCAATCTTGATGAAACGTGGTCACAGTGTTCATTTTAACAATATACAGGCGGCAAACGAATCTTGGACATGTGCATCAAAAAACTAGTTAACCTGGTAAAATCTAAGAAAATTCTAGTAGGAATGTGAGTCTTCTGGGTCAAAGTTATTGTTCACATTGTAAAATCATAAAAAACTTGTCACAACTCTTGAGGCAATATTTATTAATCAATATTGATGAAACTTGGTTAGAGGGATTATCTTGGACATTATATAGGCTGAGTTCAAACTTGCATTATGTGCGTCTTAAAACTACGTTACTACGTGAAATCTTCGAAAAGCAATCTTACCACGCTAGAAACATCATTAATAACTCAATTTTGATAAAACTTGGTCAGATTGTTGACCATGACAATATCAAGGCCATGGTTGATCTGGGTCACATGGGATTAAAACTAGGTCGCCTGATCGAGGCTATGACCATTGGTGTACCCTGCTCTCTGGTGAGTGCTTCGCTGTCTAGTTGTCTTATCATATGAGCCGTGTTCTGAGAAAACTGGGCTTAATGGCTGAATGCATGTGCGTAAAGTGTCGTCCCAGATTAGCCTGTGCAGTCAGCACAGGCTTATCACAGACGACACTTTCCGCCTAAACTTGATTTTCGGTAAGGAGGGACTTCCTTGAAACTAAAAATACCATAAAAGCAGAAAGTGTTGTCCCTGATTAGCTTGTGCGGACTGCACAGGCTAATCTGGGACAACACTTTACGCACATGCATTAAGCCCAGTTTTCTCAGAACCCAGCTAATATGGTGATTTGTAAATAATTTCACACATGCTCTTTAAGTGGCCATCTGCCAAAATTATTCAAAAGAAAAAAAAATGGCAACTTAACCTAAAAGTAATTTTTTGCTTAAAAAGTTGTGTACATTTAAATTTTGTTTAATGTGTTTGACAATATACACAAATGTTCCTTGGATGTCCTCTACCTAAGATTGTCACTTTCCAAGCCATTGCTAAAATAGAAATACATATTAAAGCATATTGTTTCTTATAAAACAATTTCACAAAAATATTGATTTGGTGGTCATTTGTTGATTTGGTGGTCATTTGTTGATTTGGTGGTCATTTGTTGATTTGGTGGTCATTTGTTGATTTGGTGGTCATTTGTTGATTTGGTGGTCATTTGTTGATTTGGTGGTCATTTGTTGATTTGGTGGTCATTTGTTGATTTGGTGGTCATTTGTTGATTTGGTGGTCATTTGTTGATTTGGTGGTCATTTGTTGATTTGGTGGTCATTTGTTGATTTGGTGGTCATTTGTTGATTTGGTGGTCATTTGTTGATTTGGTGGTCATTTGTTGATTTGGTGGTCATTTGTTGATTTGGTGGTCATTTGTTGATTTGGTGGTCATTTGTTGATTTGGTGGTCATTTGTTGATTTGGTGGTCATTTGTTGATTTGGTGGTCATTTGTTGATTTGGTGGTCATTTGCCGATAGATTACAAAAGGATCAGCTCCATTGCACAAAATATCTACTTGGGCTTGAGCTATAATGATTGTGTGTCAATAAAAAATCCAAAATCTTGTTATGCCCCCGGATCGAAAGATCGAAAAATTTTGGCCTGCCTATCTGTCTGTCATTCATTCATTGTGTGTGTCCCAAAACTTTAACCTTGGTTAAAGTTTTGCAATAACTTTTGCAATATTGAAGATAACAACTTGATATTTGACATGTATGTGTATCTCATGGAGCTGCACTTTTGAGTGGTGAAAGGTCAAGGTCATCCTTCAAGGTTAAAGGTCAAATATATGGCTTCAAAGCAGCGCATTAGGGGGCATTGAGTTTCTGACAAACACATCTCTTGTTATATATGTACATGTAATTTTATGTCATTACTTTAGGATACTGTTTTCAGATTAAATATTTGTATTTTCTTTCAAAACTCATATAGTCAGCCCTTTTACTTGCCGAATATCAAACTTCCATACTTTTTAGCTAACCTCAACATAAAACATAAACAAATAAGCTTACATGGGGTTCCTGCATTTGTATCTTGTGAAACACATCAAATATAAAAGTACCTAGTTAACCCTTTGCATGCTGGGAAATTTGTCGTCTGCTTAAATGTTGTCTGCTGAATTTCTAAAATTAGCATTTTCTTCGATTTTTTTCAAAGAATACTATCAGAATAGCAAACAGTTTGGATCCTGATGAGACGCCACGTTCTGTGGCGCCTCATCTGGATCCAAACTGTTTGCAAAGGCCTTTAAAATTCGGTTCCCGCACTGAAAGGGTTAATATCTGTTTCTATTTTCGTTTAGGAGATCCATACAAAGCTTGATGCAGACCTGAGCAATTTGAAGGCGTATGGCATGTCGTTATCAGCACAGGTTGACGCCCTCAAAATGGTGCCTACACTGTTTGGTGTCATCAACTTCTGACATCTCCTTTGTTTTGTTATTTATTTATATTTTGTTAATTATACTTGATTCAGTTTGTACATGTGTATGTTGTTTTTGCTTTGTGTCGATGTACTATGAGTTTAAACTCCTTTGTTTTTTGCTCAACTGCATTGAAATCCTAACATGTTTGACATGCTCGAGTCTGTTTCCTGGGTGTAACCTGTTCTTGTGAATTAAAGAAAAGATTATGTGGATACTCTGACAGTTAATATCGAACTAGGAACCTGATGGGTACCAGGTGGACACCAATATACAGTATATCAACCCGACCTCATAAAAAATTAATACTTGATGTCACTTAAATCCATTTATGCCTAGCGTCCTGAAAAAAGGACATTGCAAACAGCGTAGACCCAGATGAGACGCCGCATAATGCGGCGTCTCATCTGGGTCTCCGCTGTTTGCTTAAATGAATTTCTTTATGGAATATTCTAAATATAGAAATAAATATACTTAACACCCCTAATTTTGGAAATAAATTGATCCAATTTAGAAGGATGGGAGAGTCCACTGGCCATAAATGGGTTAATCAAATTCTCAGTGCATTATCAGGGTAAAGGATCACGTGACTTTGTGGAGTTCCCCTTTTAATTTGTATTCACGACGGAAAGTAGTGCTTTATTTTAAATTTCAACTAGTGCATAAAAGACAGAGTTTTATGCTGCTAATGGCAATATGAAATACATCGGAATTACTTTATGTAATGAGCCTGTGTTTTTGTTTAAAAAATCGGTATCTACTGTGTTAATTGTACGCGGTTATGCCTCACGCAACGTGAAATTTTGTCAACGATTTCAGGCGTATTCAATGATTTATTCTTATACATGAAGATATCGACACAAACTGCAAGAAAAACTGTATTGTATGCACTACAGATTTGTGCAAATGTATTTCAATAGCTTAAGAAATTTGCAAAAAAAATAATGTTCTTAACGATGTGTTTACATTCTTTCCTGTGTGTAAAACCCGGGAATTCCCGTTGATTCTGCACCCTGATTATGCAAGGTTGCAATGTCAATGCAACAGACTTCTTGAACAAAGTTCTTAAAATGAGTAAAACCGTATATTTTACCATTGACCATTCAGGCACTGTAAAGATACCCCTACGTTAATAAAATAGTTTCAGATTAAGAAGAGCCACTCAGTATTACATTATTTCGCTCTTTTTCATGTTCAAATACAAAGCAGTTACTATCACATCTATCTGGGGCGTGAATATATGTATCTCGGAAAAGCAAGCTTTTGGAAAACCCCACTAATCTGCTGGTACAAATAAAGGTGACCGAAAATCACACACTTAACCAACCGATATGATTTTAATCAAGCTATCATTGGTTGACATAATGGACCAGCGTTGTTTGCACCGGGATAAGTGGGGGTCTCTAAACTCGAGCGAATGGCGGGGTCAGTCTATTATTCGATATGTCAAGACAACTCTGATCACTGAAGCACAATCTGTTCTTCTGTTATGTATGCGCAATGTGAATAATGGAAATAGCTACAACTCAAAAGTCTGTATTCTTAAACGTCAAAAGCTTTATTAGACTACATGCACAGTATAACAATACATACTTACATAGTAACAGGATTTCCACCAGACATTCATAAAAATATCACTGCATGTTAGGGTCTTAAACAATCTTGTTTTCATGTGTTTTTTGTGTTTGTTAACAATTACATATCACTATATGGTAAGTTGTGCTTATATATTTATTCAATAGTTAACGCACATGGTACCGGTAATAACCTACAAATTTTCTACAAAAAGTACAAATAAGAAAATTTTGACAAAAACTGGCTTGTATTCTATAATACATGCATCTATTGTGAGAAAATTAAAACACTGTAAATCATTGGCTATTTAATGCAATTTTTACGAAGAAAGACATTGAATCCAACTGGATAATATATTAATTAAATTTTAATTCGTTCGCAGTTCTTACATCAATTTCGAAAATACACAAAATTTTATAACATTAACACAACAGTACTGTCAACCATCTTGACATGTTAAAACATGTTAGGGGCAGAATTCGCGACAAGAACATCAATTTCGCACTTGGAAGAAATATGTACATTTTTGCTAGTGTATGCTACGATTTATTAATGTTAATAACATATCAATATCACTGTTGTCAGCACCCATACTAACTGATAAATTTGTTTGTTTACTGCTTTCATAACTTACGTAAACATTAGAGATTCTAACTCTTATCCAATTTTCAGTCGTTTCTCGTCACGTTTTAAAATACATGGACAAAGGCAAACACTACTCTCACAGAATCTACAACTCGACACTACGACCATATCACCCCTACAGTCTTTTGTATTGTTTAACAATGAACACATGTAGTAAGTACCCATTCCACTCAGTGCTAGCCCTTACATTAGAGTTTTACAGTGCATTAAGGGAGACCACCCTTAAAAATTAGCACGGGAATCTGCCTTTGCTTCAAATAATCCTCTCGCCAAAATTGCTGCATCAATAAAAGTATGCAGCGCCCCATAGGAGACCAATGTCAGAAGAACAGAAGTCAAAAGAAGCACACGAATCTGCATTGCTTCGTTCAATGCTTTCCTCTAAATTGGGTGTTTACAGCACACCACGGGAGACCACCTTGAGAAGTTAACTATTGAATCTGCCTTGATTACCAGTGGTTTTACCTACACTGCATTTAACACAGCGAATCAAGGAAACCCAATGTGGTAATGTGGTGCATGATCTTGACTTGCTTTACACCGTGATCTCCCCAATATACAGTATACAGCACATAAGGGAGAACATCGAGAATTTAGGACAGGAATCTGCTTTGCTTCACACCATGTTTTCCCTTATTTGGATTAATATATCACATTAAAGAAAACCACTAAGAGAATGTTGCGCAGGATTATGTCTTTCATAAAACATGGATAACCCCTATATCTTATTTATACCGCGCATCAGGAATGATCACTGTGAAATGTTGGCGCGGGATTCTGCCTTCCCTAACACAGTGATATCCCCTATATTGGATTTTTTTAGCAAATCAGGGATGATCACTGTGAACAGTTATCTCTGGATTCTACAGCTCCTAACACAGTGATCTCCCCTATATTGGATAAAAACATCACATCAGAGGCGATCACTGTGAAAATTTAGCGCTTGATTCTACTTTGTCTAACACAGTTATCTTCCTTTTCTTACACAGTGATCTATTGATCTCTTCTACATTGAATTTTTAACATAGCATCAGAGGAGACAAATTTTAATAGTATTAAAGTTCAGTCCTCTGACTTCCAGGTCAAGGTCGAATAGCGTTATTGAAAATAGCCGTCGTCGTCTTCATCATCCTCGGAGGTGGCGTTGGCGGCACTGGTCTGGTTGTACGTGACATATTGGACTGGACACTGGTCATTCATGATAAGAGACTGAAACATAACCCTTGGCTTTGTTAGCATTTTTACATTAATGTACAAATAACGAAAATCTGAAATGAAACTGTGCGTTCTTTTTTAAAAGAGGGAATGCATTTAAAAATCGGTCTACGCAAATTCAAATTTACGAAAGGCATTACTTTTTTGTAATTTGACGAAAGGGTGTCAATGTTCTAAATAATGTCTTATTTATATCGTGTCTCTTATAATTTGAATCGATGATAATAATACTATAACGGTGTTAATACCATTTTCTCCTCCTTGCCGGGCGGGTTACGGAGGAACACGATCAGGGGTGCGTAAATGAGGCACAAGATGGCTGTGATCCACAGCATCCTGAAACACCCCCGGGCAATGGAGAAAGTGAGAGACTTACGCTGTCGCGTTTACTAAGGGTCAAATTAGCCGCGCTATGTAAACATCGGGCTTAATGCATGTGCGTCAAGTGTCGTCCCAAATTGGCATGTGCAGTCCGTACAGGCTGATCTGGGACGACACTTTCCGCTTTTATGGATTTTTGCATTAAAGGGAACTTTCGTTATAAAGAATATCTAGTCTAGTCGGAATGTTATTTCCCCGATTAACATGTGCGCACTGCACAGGCATATTAAATAAGTCGACACTTTACGCACATGCTTTAAGACCGTTTATCCTTAATTCATCATCTTTGTATTACAATATTCAACTTTGCTCTTCTTAGCGCTATGGTATCAGTTCTCGCAATTCTGAGCTTTTCAGGACGGTTCCTAGATTACAATTGATCGAATGAAATACACTTGTCACTCGGTTAGCTTAAGATACACGGCTGCGTTTACATTTAACTTGTAAACAGGTTTCAGGGACTTAATAATTGTGCCTAGAGAGTCAAACTGCAGAATGCATCAACTTTAATTCATCCGGTTGTACAAACATAAGCAAAAGTGATCGGATACAGGAATGATTGAGTTTCATAAGCATTTTCAGTGGAGAGCTTCTTGTCAACATATATGAGTCGTGTTCTGAGAAAACTGGGCATAATGCATGTGCGTTAAATGTCGTACCAGAATAGCCTGTGCAGTCCGCACAAGCTAATCAGGGACGACACTTTCCGCTTTATAACATTTTTCGTTTAAATGAAGTCTCTTTCTTAGCAAAAATCCAATTTAGGCGGAAAGTGTCGTCCCTGATTAGCCTGTGCGGACTGCACAGGCTAATCTGGGAAGACACTGTACGCACATGCATTATGCCCAGTTTTCTCAGAACACGATTCATATAATGGTCTAACACGATAGAGGACATGTTATAAAACACGACACTCATCATTAACATGTCGGAAAGATTGGATCACCAACATAAGATTAACACAGTCTAAGTAAAGTAATGATTGGTTTAACGGTAATTGCCACATGAAGTTATATACATTTAAAACAAATAAATGTATTCAAATACTTCCATATATTTTAAATAACGTACAGTGGTCTTAAATTCATTGACGGCACTAGTTTATGAACTATAGGCCCATGAGTTTAAACGACTAAGCATTTCTTAGTACCAGTACCAGTATCCATTTATTAATCTGTTGGTAACAAGATAAAAAAAATGTTGTTTTTTTGTGTAAAACATCTATTTCAAGTTGCACAGCAATTCTGTTATTATTAACTTAATAATGTATCTTTAGTAGACTTTTTGAGCGTACAAACGTAAGACTCACGTACCAGCTAAAACCAATGGCCTTCACTATTGAACCACTCAGCATCGGACCTGAAATGGCGAAACATACGTGTTTGTGTCTTGTATTGTGTCTGTGTATTTTTTACTTGATTAAAAGAAAGTTTATCTTCCTAAAAGTAGAAAACCCAAAGCTGAACATGTTTCTTAGAAATAGAAATAAAATACACGAGTTCTTCGTTTAAAACGTATTTTTTTCACGCATTTTTTACATACATTAATTCCAAGTAAAACTTAGCTGCACCAACTGTACAGGAGAGGTCCTTTTATGGCAAGAGACATATTGACAAATACCTGACACCGTGCGATAGACGCATCAAAAACAGAAAAATATAATAAGCCCATATTTTGTATTGTCAGTTTGTTTTGACTAGCCTTGAACGATCTAAACGACACAACGGTACAATACAACAATATTTACCGGTACATACCGATGGCAAAGCCCATGGCAAACGCGATGTCGGCGATGGCGTACACATTGCCGTATACAGACACGTGTCTCAGGTCCACGAGGTAGCCCATGTGGGGCATCATGGAGGAGTCCACCATACCTGTACGATAATACAGCAGTTCAAGATTCCTTTCTGGTTTGTTTGTTTGTTGGGTATTTTCACCGTGATCAACACCATTTCACTCATATCACATTTTAGTTTCAACCTATTTATTTTAGCTCGATTGTATAGAACGCCATAGGCTTATTAAAACGCTCCGCAATCCCTTTCTTTTTCTGGGTAGAACCAGTAATTGGTATGGGTCATATCTAAGGAACGCTCCCACATTGGGGATCAAACCCGGATCCTCCTGGTCGCTAGGATGTCACTATATCCACTACGAAACGTAGATCTATACAATTACCTGGACAACAATACTCACAGCAGTCAAAGATTCGTGTTTGATGCGTTGTTTGTTGGAAAGTTTCGCCTTTTAAAACAGCATTCACGTTAAATCACGGTCATGTTCATGTTCATATCAGTTAACATACTTTCATAGGTAAGCGTTTTCAGTACTAAGAGCATACACTGAAGTTCATCACTGCCTTACTTGAATAACAGGAAGAGGAGAATGGTCGTAGATATAAGTTCTAGTCCAATCACCACACTAGTTATGCGGCATTAGCTCGAATCGGACCCGCGATTCTCAGACTAAGATTTGTAAGCCCCTATAGTATGTTATCTACTCTCAAATGATTTTTAGCCCCAAATTTAACGATATTTTAATTATAAATACAACTCACAGCATTGCCATAGTGAGCATTTATAAAATGTACCTATATGAACACCTTCATTAAACATATTAATTTCTACATTTCAAAATGATCTTGTCAACAATTTAGTAGATACATGTGCAAAGATCTCATTTTATTATTTATTTTATTTTCTATTTAATAAATGAGTCTCGCTCTGCAAAAAACGTTGCTAAATATATATGCGTTCAGTACGGGGCTTAATATATGTGCGTTAAGTACGGGGCTTAACATATGTGCGTTCAGTACGGGGCTTAATATATGTGCGTTCAGTACGGGGCTTAATATATGTGCGTTCAGTACGGGGCTTAATATATGTGCGTTCAGTACGGGGCTTAATATATGTGCGTTCAGTACGGGGCTTAATATATGTGCGTTCAGTACGGGGCTTAATATATGTGCGTTAAGTATGGGGCTTAATATGTGTGCGTTCAGTACGGGGCTTAATATATGTGCGTTCAGTACGGGGCTTAATATATGTGCGTTAAGTACGGGGCTTAATATATGTGCGTTAAGTACGGGGCTTAATATATGTGCGTTCAGTACGGGGCTTAATATATGTGCGTCAAGTACCGGGCTTAATATATGTGCGTTAAGTACGGGGCTTAAGATATGTGCGTTCAGTACCGGGCTTAATATATGTGCGTTCAGTACGGGGCTTAATATATGTGCGTTCAGTACGGGGCTTAATATATGTGCGCTAAGTACGGGGCTTAATATATGTGCGTTCAATACGTGGCTTAATATATGTGCGTTCAGTACGGGGCTTAATATATGTGCGTTCAGTACGGGGCTTAATATATGTGCGTTAAGTACGGGCTTAATATATGTGCGTTCAGTACCGGGCTTAATATATGTGCGTTCAGTACAGGGCTTAATATATGTGCGTTCAGTACGGGGCCTAATATATGTGCGTTAAGTACGGGGCTTAATATATGTGCGTTAAGTACGGGTCTTAATATATGTGCGTTCAGTACGGGGCTTAATATATGTGCGTTAAGTACGGGGCTTAATATATGTGCGTTCAGTACGGGGCTTAATATATGTGCGTTCAGTACCGGGCTTAATATATGTGCGTTAAGTACGGGGCTTAATATATGTGCGTTAAGTACCGGGCTTAATATATGTGCGTTCAGTACGGGGCTTAATATATGTGCGTTCAGTACAGGGCTTAATATATGTGCGTTCAGTACGGTGCATAATATATGTGCGTTAAGTACGGGGTTTAATATATGTGCGTTCAGTACGGGGCTTAATATATGTGCGTTCAGTACCGGGCTTAATAAATGTGCGTTCAATACGGGGCTTAACATATGTGCGTTAAGTACCGGGCTTAATATATGTGCGTTCAGTACAGGGCTTAATATATGTGCGTTAAGTACGGGGCTTAATATATGTGGCTTTATATATGTGCGTTCAGTACCGGGCTTAATATATGTGCGTTCAGTACGGGGCTTAATATATGTGCGTTCAGTACGGGGCTTAATATATGTGCGTTCAGTACGGGGCTTAATATATGTGCGTTCAGTACGGGGCTTAAAATATGTGCGTTAAGTACGGGGCTTAATATATGTGCGTTAAGTACAGGGCTTAATATATGTGCGTTAAGTACGGGGCTTAATATATGTGCGTTCAGTACCGGGCTTAATATATGTGCGTTAAGTACGGGGCTTAATATGTGTGCGTTCAGTTAGGGGCTTAATATATGTGCGTTAAGTGCGGGGCTTAATATATGTGCGTTAAGTACGGGGCTTAATATATGTGCGTTCAGTACGGGGCTTAATATATGTGCGTTCAGTACAGGGCCTAATATATGTGCGTTAAGTATGTGGCTTAATATATGTGCGTTAAGTACCGGGCTTAATATATGTGCGTTAAGTACGGGGCTTAATATATGTGCGTTCAGTACGGGGCTTAATATATGTGCGTTCAGTACAGGGCTTAATATATGTGCGTTCAGTACCGGGCTTAATATATGTGCGTTAAGTACGGGGCTTAATATATGTGCGTTCAGTACGGGGCTTAATATATGTGCGTTAAGTACGGGGTTTAATATATGTGCGTTCAGTACGGGGCTTAATATATGTGCGTTCAGTGTCGTTCCAGATAAAGACAATACTCTCTGCCTAAATTGGAAAGCGAACTGCACAGGAAATCTGGGCCAACACTGTGAGCAAATGAGTCTTGCTCTGTGAAAACGACACTTTCCGCCAAGATTTCTGCTAAGAAGAGACTTTCTTTAAACAAAAAATATCATAAAAGCGGAAAGTGTCGTCCCTGATTAGCCTGTTGCAGACTGCGCAGGCTAACCTGGGACGACACTTTACTCACATGCATTATGCCCAGTTTTCTCAGAACGCGACTCAAATGCAATAAGCCATGTTATACAAGAGCCATGCTCAAATGCATTACCTTTGCTTCATACAAACCCTAGCCAAATATACATACTGAAAAATGTGTGCTTACTAATTCTTCTGTGATCATGATATTATAAATGACCAGGGCCCGTATTACTGCTTATTTTTCAGTATTTGTAAGCCAAGTAATAATGTAAATAGTACTGTTTTGTATTTACATGTATAAGTTTATCACAGTTTTTGGAAAGTAAAGGTAACAATAGGCGTGTCCTTGAATTATTATTCATATGCAAATGAAATGCACAATTTAATATCTTCCATTACAAAAAAGCTCATATCGAACACAGCAGTCAATGTCAAATTAGAATTAAAAAAAAACGATAAAAAAATCAAATACCAAATATTATCATAAAAATCATAGCGCACCTTACACAATTGATTATCTAATTCATTGGCAGTGCTAGTATGTATTTTTGGAAACACATTCATTTAAGAGGACTTTTGTTTGAACGCACATTGTAAAAGTTTTAACATATATAATTGAATACATAATAGCAAACACAATATGTATATTACCAATAGCAAATCCGAGTCCAAACATCGGAATTATTAATAATGCAGCTGTTCTGCAAAATGGAATCTGAAAAAGACACATTTATGCACAATAAGGTTTTGAGTAAATTTGGATCGAATTTTCTTACACGGAATTCTTAATCTGGTGTTCGTTGCTTTTCTTTGTAATTTGTAAATGCTGAATATGCGACCCGACGTTACTCTGAACGAGTATATCTACAGTCTAAATAGAAAGAGATGACATGGTGTGCGTTTGTTCATAGTAATGCATACGATACCTTTTCTGGAATAGACATTTACACGAACATTATAATAATAATTTCGTAGAATCAAACCAAATTTTAAAGAGCCTATAATAGCAAATAACATACATAGCTAATTTGTTGCACAGTGGCATCGCATAGTTACTTACAGCAAAGAGGCATATTGATATCGTGATCATTCCCAGCATGGTGGACAGCCACCTTCCAATCTTGGAAGCGACAGGACCGAAAATGTTGGTCCCTAGGGAGTATGATATACTGGCTGGTAGGAAGGCCAAACCTGCAAAACATGAACAATAAAATATATTAGAAACATGCTTTAATGAAAACCAAAATAAGCAAAAAAATGGTCGCTACAGGGGATGATGTTCTGGCTGTCAGAAAGGACAAACTTGAAAATGTCAATAGATTTAGAGAGAATGTAATTAAGTATTGTTTAACTGTGAAATTATATGATTCGTGAAACATTCATTTTTGTTGATTTCGTGTCTTGACCGATCCACGCGTCTAACACAAACACATCGGAATATGACCGAGAAATATTTCTCTTTTTTCCAAAACAAGAAGTCCACAAATTATGATGTCCTCGAAAAAGTATTATTTTTTAACCACACAAGTCTATGTCATGTCGACGAATATAAACGATCTTACAGTAATAGAGGTAAATATATACACCATATCTAAGGGTGACAGCATATACTCATACATATTACACGGCGTTCTGATTACATCACAGAAATGAATGGACGCTTACCTTCTGCCCACTCTTGTGCACCCATTGTTTTCTTCATCCATATTGGCAAGGAAGGCTCTATCATAGCTATGCCCATGTTAGCGAATGTTATGGAACCTGCAACAGAAAGTGAAAAGGCGAAATGAACAATTTATATGTGCATTTTAAAAGTCAGCCAATTATATGAAACTAGAAAAAATAATGAAAAGTCAAGAGGAAACAACCTGTCCTTGCATTACCTCTTAATATTACTTGTTGAAATCTGCAATACTAAAGAAGGTCATGACAATATGCATGCTAGAAAATATTTTAGAATTTGCACAAATGGGAAGAAATTTGTCATTGTATTATCAATTGTATTCACCGTTATGAAATCTGAACACAATACGTTGGCACTGTTAAGAAACTCTATCGCAACTGCAATACGCTTTGTCGGACCGTATTTGGTACAAAAACGAATATGTACAAGTTTGTACCATATTCGGCCGAATATGGTACAACTGTCTAATTGTACCATATACGTATCTGCAGTTTTGGGGTAAAATGCCTGACCGAATATGGTACAAACTTGTACCATATTCGGATGAAAAATGTACCACATTCGTTCTGAATATGATACACACTCATCATCGTAATCATCATCATCATCATCATCGTTATCTCATCATCATCATCATCATCATCATCATCATCATCATCACATCAATTATCAACACCCCAATGATCATCATCGTTGCTATCTTTACCAACACCACCATCATCATCACCATCAAAACCAACATCATCATATCCATTATCATGATCGTAATGGTGATCACAAAAGTTTTTTTTGTGATGATAATGACAGCGATGTTTTCGGTCGATAATAAGGATGTTGTGATGATGATGACGACGATGAGAATATCATCATCATCATCGGCCAATAAACATCGCCATCATCATCATCACAAATATTTTGTTATCATCATCATCATTATCATCATCGTCGGCCGATAAACATCGCCGTCATCATCATCTAAAAACTTATCATCATCATTATAACCATCATCATCGTCCGATAAACATCGCTGTCATCATCATCCCAAAACGTTTGTTATCATCATCATCATCATCATTATCATCATCATCATCATCATCATCACCACAATCATCAAACCCCAATCATCATAACCACTGTCATCATCATCACCACCACCATCATCATCACAATTTTTTTACCATCATCATCATCACAAATGTTTTGTCATCATCATCATCACATATTCATTTTACATTTTGTATTTTATAATTTGTTTCATTCAAGAGATTCAACAAACTTGTACTTTTTTCATTTATTGGTATACTGACAGGATTTTTCAAAGTAATATTGAAGAACATAGAACAGCATTTAAATTTTAATCCAACTGTAGCATTTTGACAAGACATAATATACATATATACTTTCATTTTAGTAGCAGCCAAAATATCCCAAATGTGCTTCGTAAAAAGTTACCAGTAAATGAGCAAATGACAACAAATTTCCGGTAGAAGAACATAATCATCAATCACAAAAATAACATAACAGGTTTCCAAACACCGATATACATGTATATTTCACCTGTAATGTCTGTACATGACATCTATGATATCATACCAACCGATTCCACTAACACGCAAACGCAGCCATGCGTTTGCCCATTTTGGCCCCTTGATGATTTCTTTTATTGCCGAAATAAGACCGCTGTTTCTGCCCGCTCTTGTTAATAGGAAACGAACGCTAACAGGATTTCTGTTACTAGTATCTAGTCCAATATCCGGCCGAATGTAAATTCTAGGTGTTTGCAAACTCATTGACCTTATTAAATCTCTAAAGGGTTTGCCGACCTTCGCCAACACAAACTGGATTGACGGGTTTGATTGTATGCAGAACTTAAAAATTTCAACTTGAATGTGAAGTGGTAACATCAGAAATGGAAAAGTCGTTCGCTTCTGTGCCCTCCTATTGTTTATCATATCTTGAAGCTCTTTCAGGGCTGAACACACAGAGACGTCACCGTTGTCGCCAGAGTCACCGTTGTCGCCGGAGTCACCGTTGTCGCCAGACGCAGCGTTGTCGCCGGAGTCACCGTTGTCGCCGGAGTCACCGTTGTCGCTGGAGTCACCGTTGTCGCCGGAGTCACCGTTGTCGCAAGAGTCACCGTTGTCGCCAGACGCAGCGTTGTCGCCAGATGCAGTGTTGTCGCCAGACGCAGCGTTGTCGCCGGAGTCACCGTTGTCGCCAGACGCAGCGTTGTCGCCGGAGTCACCGTTGTCGCCGGAGTCACCGTTGTCGCTGGAGTCACCGTTGTCGCCGGAGTCACCGTTGTCGCAAGAGTCACCGTTGTCGCCAGACGCAGCGTTGTCGCCAGATGCAGTGTTGTCGCCAGACGCAGCGGTGTCGCCGGAGTCACCGTTGTCGCCAGAGTCACCGTTGTCGCCAGACGCAGCGTTGTCGCCTGACGCAGCGTTGTCGCCAGACGCAGCGCTGTCGCCAGAGTCACCGTTGTCATACGACTGTTCTAAGCGTGATATTATGTCCTTGTACACGCGTTGATTGATACGGATACTAACGTAATGCATGCCAAATCCTTCTGGGAAATACCCCAATGCAATTGTTCCAACATCACCATCGAACTTTCCATCTGCTGACACAATTGATGAGTGTTCTAGTCCTCGGGTAGAAACTACCAGGCACTGCAAATTATATTCTCTCATAAGTGCAATGAGCGTGAGGTTGTCGCCGTATGTCCCATTCTTAGACATATTCTTAACGTATTCATCAAATGTTTCATCATAGACAAAAGTTTCATAGAAATATCTGTTTTCTACAATGTGATGGACTGCTTCCTTACGTAAAGCATCTACGTCTTTGTATATACCAATTTTACCAAGTTGATGCGATATAGCAGCAAATTGACAATTTCCATCCGGATTTGGGTCCATGGCAATATTCACCCCATCCAACAACTGCAGATTTTCATGGTGTGTTAAAACATGATAGTACTTAGTTCTGTGATTTTGTTTCTCTGAGCGGTTCTGTTTTAATGAATGTTTTTTAATTTTTCGTTGTTTCTCTAACGCAACAGTTAGGCTAGTCATGTTTTCGACCCCAACCGATTTGCTTACGAATCCAAGTTCGGGTTTGTTCGGTACTTGAAATGACACGATATAAACACCATTTCGTTTTACTTTTTCTACCTTGCCTTCGATAACATATCTTTTGGTTGGCACCCTGGATTTTCGAAAGGGATAGCGAATTAATACTGTCTCTCCTTCTTTGTACTTGCTTGGGGAAGTTGCGTTTTTCAACAGCGACCTGTAAGCCTTTTTATTTGCTCGCCGTATGGTTTTCTTTATTTCACGAGAACTATGACGTTCTTTGGTAAAAACATGACTTCTTCCGTAGTAGGCTTCAAAGGGCGTGAGACCCCCAAGAACTCGTTTGAAACTTGTGTTTATGGCATAGGCTAAATCTTGAAGCCCTTCGACCCAGTTAAATCCACGTTTACTTTTTGTTGCAAATAGAATCTTGGCCTTTATAACACTGTTTGACCTTTCACACTTGCCCTGTGATTGAGGATGATACGGCCTACTATTGATCATTTTGATGTTGTACTTGTTCAACAAAAGTTTCATACTAGGGCCTTTAAATTCCAGTCCGTTGTCACATTGGATGATGTCAGGGGCAAGGTTAACCATCAACACGTCCTCTAATGCCTTTGCAACTTCACGCGAACTCTTCGTTTTCAGGGGTTTTGGCATAACGTACCTAGAATAAACGTCCACGACTTGTAGAATATAACTGTATGTGGACCCCTTGTAGCTAACACTTTGATTTTTCATGTTAATTATGTCAATCTGCCATCTTTTGCCTGGTTCCTCTTCTGTAATTGTCTTTGGCTTTGGCTTGTTTGTAAATCTCGGATACTTCTCATGGTAATACTTGCTATTGTACAGTATTTCAAGGATAGCTTGTTCCGAGAACCCCGTGTAATTTACTTTCAGTTTGTTGTAAATAACCCTTGCTCCACATCCTTTGTTTTCCATGAACATCTTCTCAACAAATCTAGGAAGATCTTCTTTCACAAGGACTTGCTTTCCGCCACACAATAAAGAACCCCGGTCACCAAGCTCGAAGTCCTTACGTTTTCTAATCATGGCCAAACAATTATTCTCTTCAGGTGTCCGTTTCTTCACAGGGACATCGAACGATCCGTTTAAACATCTGACAATAATGTCGTACTTCGACCTGGGCAAGCACCCTAATTGCTTCCTTTTTCTCCTAATTGCTTCCTTCATCTGAAATAATATAATAAGTTATTATACATTTATACTTCATTAGTTAATAAAGCTTGTATTGAACACCGCGTGTCGAAAACGAATGTCTCACGACATGAGCTGAGCTAAAATCACTCGTCTGATAGCTCCGCTAAAATTTACAATCCGAACTTCCGGGCAATATGCGCAATGAAAGTAGCAAGTACTTCATGTAAAGTTTCATTGAAATCCAACCGAATTCAAATTCAGGGGAAAAATAGCGGGCAAACTTATGGCGGTCAACGGACAAACGGTCTGTAGAAACCAATGCTACGTGGATGGAAGGGATATAAAGAAGGGGCCCTGGGGGCCTAGGTCGCTCACCAGAAGTCACGACTAGGCAGGGTTCGAAGGTCAAAGACCTATAAACTCCATAAAATTTAAAATGTTCAAATCTACAGATTACAGGAGCTCGATCTGATTTTGGTGGAAAATACACTTTCGAAAAAATGACTGTAGCTTAAATATTTTAGCAGTTTAGGAGTTACGCACCCGGAAGGAATGCCACGGACAATTGGATAGACGGACGGACAACTGCAAATGCACTCTGAGGGGGGGGGGGGCATAAAACATAAAAATCAATGCATGTTAAAACATCAATGCATATTAAGACAACTGAAAATTAAAATTATGTACAGTACTTACTGTCAAGAATTCTTTTGAAGTTTGAAGAAAGTTTGGATTTCAATTCTTTCTAGTCGAAAATCACAACTTTTCTTGCCGACCGCCAAGTCAAATATGGTTACTGACTTCTGAGTAAGACTCGTGTGCAAAATTCCCGCCTTTTTAAAGCGGCACGTTATCAAAGAAAAAATCGGAAACTTCAAAGCTTTGTCGGCTTCTCAGCAATATGACGTCGGAACGACAAATCAACTTTACAAAGTAATGTTTAGGAATACAGTCACACCTGTCTAAAGCAGCCAGTCAAACATCCTTATTTTTGGAGAGATATATTCATTTAAAAGAGCTCAAAATCTCTTAAATCGGATTTTGGTGAAAATACACTTTCGAAAAAAAAAGTTTTAAAAATTTGAAAATTGCTATTAATGATCTCCACGAAAGTATCTGGCCCGCCCGGGAATCGAACCCTGGCCGCCTGCGTGCCAATCTGACGCGCAACCGACTGAGCTAGCCGGCGAAACAGTTACACAACCAGCAAAATCCATGTAAAGTGTGGTTAGGTTAGCTGTTTCTGTTACTGCTAGTTACGACGACGACGACGACGACGACGACGATGATGATGATGATGATGATGATGATGATGATGATGATGATGATACTTTTGTCACTTCCAATATTAGGTTAATACAATGTATTTGAGTTTGAAAAAAAGTTTACACATCGGCAGACTATTTCATTTATTAAGAAATACATAATTTATGTACCATATACGTAGGCCATTTTCATTTTTATGAGTTTTTTTGGTATGTACCAAATACGTTTTGGCGAGCATAGAAAAACTTATTCCAACCGAATATGGTACAATGTTTGTACCATATTCGGTCGAAAATTGTACCATCTTCGGTCCGAGTATGGTACATTTGTACCATATTCGGCCGAATATGGTACAAATGTACCATATTCGTTTTTGTACCAAATACGGTCCGACAACGCTTTACGCCGTATGTATACATGTGTAAAATCGAATATAACAATCGTTTAAAGACGATTGTTTCGTTATATTGTTGAAATAAAGTCAAATGTTAATTATTTAAACTAAAACCAACTGCTATGTTTTTAAATCATTGACTTATTTATTTTGTGCTGAAATTTCTGTAAATTTAACACTCAGTCATTCTGCAATTTTCTGACCTATGCGAAACCACCTACGTGCGAAAGTGTCGTTATGTCAAAACATAACCGTTCAATTGAATATTAATAGGACAATTGTACAACCCATCTTAGGTGTGAAACAATCACGAATTTCTTTCTGGAAACTAATTGTTAAAACAATAATTGTTTTGGCGTTCAAATTTCAACATAAATGTTAAATATAGGCATTTTAGTGTCATTATTATGGACTTCACGATAAAAGTTTTACATAACAATTAATTTAGACTACCTAAATTGTGGCTGTTGATGTTACTAATTGTGAAAAATCCACATCTTTTATATGAATTGTCAATTTAAAATTGACGAAAAAATACGACAATGTTAACAAAGTACGTTTCGTGTTATATAACAGTGGAGATTCTATTGTGGTTATTTTCTGGAACAATTGAAGGCACATCCTTAAAATATAATCTAACGTTTAATGAAATCCGTGAAAAGCGTCCATCACCTAAAGTTTCTTAATATGCAATACGGTTGTAACATGAAGCTCATAATTCAGGCGTTAACAAATTTCTGAAAACGCAATTCAACATTGTCTTCGATTTAGAATCACAGGCGTGTTATCTTAAGTCTTCAATTTCAACATATTGCATTATGTTCTAAAACATTTCAGTGGAAAATAAACTTTATTTCCTTCAACAATCGTAAACAAAACGACTTTATAGGTCTTAATGATTCTACGTTTCGATCTGGTTTCATAATATTTAAAAATGAATAAATAATTAAATTTATTAGGGTTTTAATGACCTATAATTTGTCGCTAGCCGTGGCTACATTATCAGCACAAATTATTTACTTGCAACTATGTTTAAACTCAATATATGATATAATAATGATAACAACTGACTGCTTAGTGACTATTAATACCGAATTAACACAAGAACATACCAGTTCAGTTATCGTTCTAATGACAATTGAGTCGTGTTATGAGAAAACTGGACATAATGCATGTGCGTAAAGTGTCGTCCCAGATTAGCATGTGCAGTCCGCATAGGCTAATCAGGAACGTCACTTTCCGCCTAAATTGGATTTTTGCTAAGAAGAGTCTTCATTTAAACGAAAAGTTCATAAAAGCGGAAAGTGTCGTCCCTGATTAGCCTGCACAGGCCTGCTTACTGCACAGGCTAATCTGGGACGACACGTTACGCACATGCATTATGCCCAGATTTTTCAGAACGCGACTTAATTGATATGTATAATGTCTGCAGCATAACGACATATTATTTAATGTCAATTCAATGAGGTGTACAGAGTTCATTGATATTATGTATATAAGTTCAAACCTATATATTTTAGCTAAATTGCATTGAAAGCCGCAGGCTAATTGAAACGCTTTCGAGTTCATTTCCCGGCCCAAGAACCAGAACTTGGTGTCTTTGGTGGAGATCGATAGAACGCTCCCACAGTGGGGATCAAACCCGTGACCGATCTCCTAGTCACTAGGCGGACACCATGCCCATAACACCACGGTGGCCTTAACATTAAGATAGGTATATTAAGATACTGAATAATTATTTACCAGACGCTATGAATTAATGGTAGTCTTGTTTAGAAATATACATGCATCAATCGTGAGGTAGCATTGTGTATTGATACACCTGCTTCTGTGAGCTTATTGCTTGTGAGGAAACATACCACCTGCTGGTGTATATAGGAATTGTGTATTGTATACCAGCTGCTATTCTGATATAAGTAGTTTGCATAAAAAATATAACTGCACATTTTATTATACAAGAGTATTGCATAGAAATATACATGCAGCTATGTGGAAGAGAACAGAACATACGGTATATAAAGACTGCAAAATAGTACACCGCCTTTGTTGTGAAACTGTTAGGAGCACATATGGCGCGTATATTGAAGTGGACCCGCAACTAGCTAGGAGGATATAAATATGAATATAAATTGATCTTCCTGTACACAAATACATATTAAGTGTATTGTTAGGGTATTTACTGACCAGCAGCCATTAGTGTGCGTAAAGTGTAATTTCAGATTAGCTTCCCACACATGCTATTCAATGACGAAACTTTCCGCTTGCATTTAATATTTCGTGTAAAGGAACTCTCATCTAACCGCAAATCGAGTCTAGAAAGAAAGTGTCTGCTAATACTTAGTATACTGCACAGGCTAATCTGGGACGGCACTTTTCGCGAATGCTTCAATAGGGCTTTCTCTGATCATGTATAGAAGTGTACCTGCAGCTATGAGGATGTATGGATCCTTCAGGAGGGTAATATAGGACGTTCCCTCTTGCGACTCCGGCTGGACGGCTGGTTGTAGGACGAACAGTTGAAGTGCTGGAAACAGCCATGGCTCAGCATTACAACTCGCATGTGGTGTATATATACTTGACTATAAATTTTCTATAAAAAGATTACTGTAAAAGATTACTAGCGTATTCAATCAATTCCATTGTCGATTGCCATTTCTTAATCATTAGTATATAAATGAAAATTAACAAAGCACGCAAAATGACTGCTATTCAGATAGCAAATTTATAAAAATTTATAAAAATGGCAAATCAAAATAACATTTCCTTGATCATAATTTAATTTATTTATAAGTGTAAAATATCTGGAGTTAATTATTGTATAAACGTCATACCAACTGCATTCATCCGAGTTGATTTATAATAGAATGCTATTTACCCGACGACCCTAATCTGTACAGGTTAGTATCCATTTAACCAGTTGATTTGTGTACAAAACATTCCGATGAATATGAAAATGCGATAAAAAAAAACCCGCAATACTTTCACAGTGTCTTGCTAGTGCGAATTTTAACCCACTTATGCCTAGCGTCTAGAAAAAGGCCTTGGCAAACAGCGTAGACCCAGATTGCGCTGTTTGCTAAAAGGAATTTCTGTAAGAAATATTCTTAATATAGAAATAAATATACTAGAAATCCCTAATTTTGGAAATAAATTGATCCAATTTAGATGGATGGGAGAGTCCACTAGGCTTAAAAGGTTTAACCTTTTACTATCATTTGTTTTCCCAAAGTGGTGGATAGGCAACTGACAAAAATAGCATCAGGGTAATCCACGCGACGGATTCAACTCTTTCAGGGTAATCCACGCGACGGATTCAACTCTTTCAGGGTAATCCACGCGACGGATTCAACTCTTTCAGGCTAATCCACGCGACGGATTCAACTCTTTCAGGGTAATCCACGCGACGGATTCAACTCTTTCAGGCTAATCCACGCGACGGATTCAACTCTTTCAGGCTAATCCACGCGACGGATTCAACTCTTTCAGGCTAATCCACGCGACGGATTCAACTCTTTCAGGCTAATCCACGCGACGGATTCAACTCTTTCAGGGTAATCCACGCGACGGATTCAACTCTTTCAGGCTAATCCACGCGACGGATTCAACTCTTTCAGGGTAATCCACGCGACGGATTCAACTCTTTCAACGTCCGATTATGTAAACGAAGTAATTAACCACTAGGCCGAGGAAACGACTATATCGCCCCTTTGGTGCAAAAAGGTACCATGTGCATTCTGATTTCAATGTTGCATGGTACCTTTTTGCACCCAGTGGCGATATTTAAACGATGCGACTTTTTTGGCCGCAAAATCCAAAACAAGAGGTACAAGCAGACAAGCTTACCGCCATCACACATGGCCAGGAAGGCCAGGATGAGGAAGGGGGCCTCCTTGCCCGCGAACTGGTACATGATTCCTCCGAACGGTGGACCGACTGCAAGATTAGTACAGCATAGACATGGGCATATCACTCCGACACTGTTGTTTAACATGCTAATTAGCCATTTCTACAGACGTTGAGACATTTTGTACGTTTATTTATTTTCATAGATTGATTTTGGCACATATTTACCATCTTTGCTAGTATGATGTGCAAACAATTTCATAAATAGAGGTATTACACAAAAAGATTTTTAAAGTCACGTCTTTTTTTACCTCTTTAAAAACAACAAAATCGCTATCAATATATATTCGAAACTATCGCACACATCAAGCTTCAACGAATCTGTCTGCATTATATTATAATTCGGTAGAGGCACGATGCATAGCATCGTAAGAATGTAAACCATCGCACTCAAGGCTAGCTCAAAAAGAATATTTCAGCGTTGCATGAGAATTCGGTAGCAACGTGATGCATACCAATATCATAAGTCACTGTCCACCCGGGTTTAGAATATGTAAGGACATCAAATACTCAGTGTGAGCGACGAGTACATGTGAGTACTTACTGAGGACCCCAAGGGCGAGGCCACCTAGGGCTATCCCCATGGCTCTACCCCTCTCCTCGTCGTCAGGGTAACGAACCGCCAGCATGCCCATACCTGGAGAAAGAGCACATGTAGAAATGCTAGTATGCTCGTCCACTTTGGCGGCTGAGGTCTGCCATATGGTTCGTGAGTATTGGGGGTGATAAAACCAGCCAGGATAGGGGATACTTATCATTCGATTTAGTTTAAACATATTTATTTTATTTCGATTGCATTGAAAGCCCCTGGCTAATTGAAACGCTCTCGAGTCCGTTTCCTGGGCCTAGAACCAGTACTTGGTGTCTAAGGGGGTGATCTAAAGAACGATCCCACAATGGGTATCGAACTCGTGACCATCCGGTCACTAGGCGGACACCTTATCCATTACACCATGGCAACCTTATTATCCGTCGATTTGTGCTATATTCCTCCGGTATGTTTTCGAGATGGCATCCTTCAGACTCGCCAACACGCCATAACAATATTGCAGATATAAATCATCGTGTCCGAAAGGTTTTAATCCCCTATGCCCCTTGATAGGCCTCCATGCCAGACTGACCTGCTGTTTGGAATTACGTCGTTCTAATCAAAGCAAAAGTTTCATTATTAGGAGAGCATTATTGTCGTCATTAAAATGTCATTTCTTAATGCTAGTGTTCAATTGCTAAAGAAGAAGACAAAGGGCAATAACAGAGGACAAACACAAACGTCAATTAATAAAACCGGGCGATTGAGAGCATCGCATTTGGGGTTTTACATTGTGTCAAAAACTCATACCGACACCGTTGCGTCATGAAAGGAAATATAAGTCATAGTGGGCTCACACACGAGCATTTTGTCTGTATAAAGTTATAAATTTGGTGTTGCTTGCATTGAATAATTCTTTTCATTACGTTTATGTTTATGTTTATGGTTGCAGTTGTACTGAAGAGTATTTAACCCATTTGTGCCCAGTGGACTCTCCTATCCTTCTAAATTGGAACAATTTATTTCCAAAATTAGGAGTGTCAAGTATATATATGTCTATATTTAGAATATTTCATAAAGAAATTCATTTAAGCAAACAGCGCAGACCCAGATGAGACGCCGCATTATGCGGCGTCTCATCTGGGTCTACGCTGTTTGCAATGTCCTTTTTTCAGGACGCTAGGCATAAATGGGTTAATTGAAGTAAAAATAAGAAAAAAATATCTTTACACACATATAAAAACAATTCGTGTGTGGTATAATACTCACCCCATTGGTGGTATATGTTAATTGGCACACGAAATCGTGCGTCACGCACAGAGCGAGTTATCTTTTAAAATTGAGATATTACCTCATTTTGATGGACCACACACTGAGAAATGCATGTAAGGTTTGTTAGCGCATGGAGGACAAAACGGTGCATAACCTTAACATCGCACACACTTATGTGACAGTTGTGTGCGGATTTTAAAGACCAACGCGATGATGTACAAAAAAAGGAACAGGGCAATGCCGTTAAGAACTCAACAGATTTTGCTGAGCTGTGTCTAGTAGATTTAGATGGTATTTTTTGGTTCGGTAGATTATGTCTCATTTCAAATACAATTTTTAATTTACACTTTTTATATTTTAGCTCATTTCCGTCGACCGACATATATAGCTGACTGGACTGATCTGAACCACTTTGAAAAGGGTTGCTCGCAAACTTTTTAAAATGTAAAATTATAAATGTGTTTTGAAGAATTGGTTGAAGCTGTTATGCCCCGTCATATCTGGCGTTTCTCATGTTATCTTCCGGCGACCCAGAACGCGATAGGGTCTTCGAGAATAAACATGGAAATGGCGTCAAAAGGACACGAACGTCAAGGATGGCAACTTTAATGTACAAAGCTAAGAAATCATACATCCGAACCTCATATTGACGGTATTAAAATATCTTAGATAGTCAGTTGAATTTCTAAGAGAGAAAAATTACTACAACGACTATCGGCGTTTTCGAATCACCGACATGTATTGTCGTAGTTTAGACACAAGTCCAGTAGGACGGGGTATTAAATACATCATGAGACAAATGTCGACGCGCAACGTACAAAAGGCGGTCAACATGATACATATCATAATCTTTAAACAGTGAATTGACGTTTTCGTGTTGTTAGAACGAAAACTCAGTTCCATTGATAGTGCATTATGTAAAACAGTAAAGCATTTATCAAAAGAATCATTATGTACATTCTAACCCTCTACTAAAATAGAAATAGCCTGACGATAACACAATGGTGTATTTATTTGTTACTATCATCAGTCTCCGAGACAACCAATACCATTTAAAAAAATTACTATCAATTTATGTATAGGGCGAGAACCCACATTCTGGTTGAAGGTATTGGTCTTATGTAGTTTGTTTTCCTTCCTCGTTTAAAGTCAATTACACAAAGGCGTACAACTTTTCATTTAAACAAACACAGTTTTGTAGGAACTTAAGTACATGAAATCCGTAGGATGCAGAAACAACAACAATTAATTCTATAATTTTAAACACTTATTATGCGTAAACATGGTATTGTGATGCTTGGCTATGTGCTGCTTGACAAGAAAACAATTAACAATTGCCCGTTTTCTCACTTTAACTATTGCCACTCCGTACATTTACTATTGCCACTTTTTACATTAGCTATGGCTTCACACATACCGCAACTGCGATATCTGAGGAACCCATAAAAATAAGAAAAAAACCCCGACTAATTTGAAATGCACATAGTTCGTTAGCAACTAAAAATTATCCAAATACAATTTTTAAAGAAATGTGTTTCAGCGGTTTAAAAACGAGTTGTTTGTTTATGTTAATGTATATATGTGAGGATTTAATAAATTATTTAAAAGGTTTGGGAAATATATTACCTTATATTGGAGTTGCTGTGTATAATACCTGAATATACCAGGTTAAAATTGTATACAATTGCGTTCATAATAGCAAATTTTACGGCATTTCTTTCACGCAAACGTTGCGGAAATGTTTGCTCTATGCTAATGCCCGTGTTGAAGGTCTTAATTATTTGAAGTATTCGCGAACAATTGATTTAACGCCAACGATATAGCTGCACCTACCCGCCACGCTTGAACATGCGGATCCAATCCCTTGAAAAGCTCTCGCAACGAACAGCACTGCATAAGTCTCTCCGAATGCGAATACTGAAACAGTAATGCAGATATACATATAGACACGTTCTGAGAAAACGGGGCTTAATGCATGTGCGTAAAGTGTCGTCCCAGATTAGCCTGTGCAGTCCGCACAGACAAATCAGGGACGACACTTTCCGCTGTAATGGTATTTTTAGTTTCAAGGAGTTCCCTTTTTACCGAAAATCAAGTATAGGTGGAAAGTGTCGTCCCTGATAAGCCTCTGCGGACTGCACAGGCTAATCTGGGATGACACTTTACGCACATGGATTATGCTCAGTTTTCTCAGAACAAGGCTTATAGAGACACGTATTGCTTCTACATGGAAGACAATATCCAAAGTTTTAAAAAAGCAATATATATTAAAGAAAAAAAGCATGTGCGGTTGCTGTCAGAACGAAATCTAGCTTAAGCTGTGGCAATTTTTAGATTTTTCTCGGTAAAATTATGTAATATCCCTGCCACATACTGCTCGTTTAGAATTTATATGCGTTTTTTTTACAACAAAGAGTATCAAAATTCACGCTATTTTGATTTCAAGCCAAAGGTTTTTGTTATAAAATAATGTTTAATAAAGGCTATACGATTTTTTTTTGTATTATTTCTATTGAAATAGCAGACAAACAACTTAAACACAGTACTTACTAACTGTCGACGTCATCATTATAAAGAACCCAGTAAACATAGGTATTGTATAACCGATTCTGCAAACAAATTAGACACGTTTAAATATAGCGAAACACCAAAGCTGCGGACTGGTAGATCCAGTAATAAAACATCACACACAATTCGCAAATATTTTTAATTGATTAAAAAAATTATGGACGAATTTGTTATATGTTAATTGAATTAAGATCTAAAGTAGAACACTCGATTTTTAATTTAAGTACAGACACACACAATTATATATAAATATAAGTGTTACAATAAAAGCCGCTTTTGATAAGGAAACAAACTGAAAAAAGGTTGATACCTATTAGTTATTGGTCCTACAAATGGATTGAAGAGCATTTGTACAAGAGCTTTCGAGCCGAACATGAGTCCGGCTTTTACGTTTGCATCCCCGTATTCCTCATATTCCCGCGCTTTCGCTCGTTTTCGGATATCCTCGGCTGCCGTTTCATTTCGGACGCTCTCGCAGTCGATCGGGGGTCCTGGCTGGTATCCACTCCCGTTTCCATGGGCATGCGACTTAAGGAACTTCGGTGAAATGGAAGAAGACTTCTCCGCAACATGTACGGTATATGAGTCATTAAAGTTCGTCCTATTTTTGCAAATTATATTGTACAAGTCCAATTCAGATGACTCATTTCCCTTGTTCGCAGTGGATTCTTCTAGCTTGAGGATAAAGTTTGGTACTATAGGCACTGGAATTAAACATTAAAAAACAAATTACAAACTCAACAATTAATAAATTAGATATGTTGATCCAACGATACAGTACATGGACTATAGACACAGGAGACGAAACGTAACGATGACCAAGTCAACACATTCGACCTATGAGTATATTAACAGTTCGATTGGAAGACCAAATACCAGTCAAGCAGGACTCAGCATTTCGATGGACCTGCTCGTTTCAATGAATTACAAGTTCATTAAATTGTTGCCGCTGGGAAAACACTTGTCTGAAAGTGATATTCAATGTAAACGCGCATTCGTGTGGGATACGATGATCGCAATAAATGCTTGAACTGTCGGTCAGATGCCTTCGGTTATGTTATGAAAAACGCATGATGTACACGCACAAAAACCAAGCAGTCTCTTTAATAAGAACAGAACTGAACAGAACACAACTTATTGTAAAAAAACACAATAAAACAAGCATCAATACACGTGTGTCAAAATAACATCAATTGTATGCAATTGTACAAACATATGATTTTTTGTGAGAAAGTCATTTGTAAGAGAAGGCTCCTTTTTTAACAAAGTTAAGTGAATGTTCGGCCCACTTCGGCATACAAAGCATTTTAATTTGTAAGAGCTTTCGCATTTAAAAAAAATCCATTTGCAAAATAATTTAATAAGAGACTATGTAGCGTTTGAAATCATTGACATTCGCATTGACCAGTTCAAACGTGTATCAGATCAATCGTGATACATCGGCTATTTCCGGACTCGTCCGTAAGATTAAAGCAATAAATCGTCTGCTGATCCAGAGTGGTAGTACATTAATGCGTAATGCAAAACATTCCTGGATAACCAGTTTGAGAGTTGGAGACAATTAACGTTGGTCAAACACATTGGGTAATCAATATGTTCAAGATGTATCTGAAATACCATGTGAACGTTTGAAATTAAGCATAATTATGCTAGTTTAATACACATGCAAATCATTAACACATTTTAATTTGATATCTAAAACATAAGACATAACATAAACATAAAACAGCGCAATGTAATTCAATTTAACATTTCGTGTCATTATCGTAATGTCAGAATTTCTTATATTTAAACATCCGTCTTTGTTCTGTGTTTTTCCTTGCAACGTATTATAATTCAAAGACTTATGCAAATCGTTTATGATCTCAGATAGACTGTTGACGAAAAGTTTAACTTATGGAAATAGCAGTCTGTGACTCTATTTATCTTTTATCTCACAAAAAGGAATTAAGTTACTTGTATGGTTTATAACAAATACAAGAAAAATTTCGCTTCTCACAATTATAAAGTCAATTGTAGCTACTTTTAGAGGTCGATGAAGAATGGATATGGCGATTAAGACAGCTGTAAATATGATTAAAAAATTACTCAAATTATTCAAATTTGAATTCATATAGCACTTACACTGTCATCATACGTTTAAGTAATTTACAGTGTTTGCAAATTATTAAAAAAAGCTACATAATAAAAGAATACTAGTCAAGCATCAGCTGGTTAAACTGCCGATGAACCTTTTAGTTCGAATCAAGTTTCTATGTTACAGATCCCGTGTACCCAACCACCCAACCTGAAAATCCTAAATAGCTATAGCTGTTTAACCCATTTATGCCTAGCGTCTAGAAAAAAAGGCCTTGGCAAACAGCCTAGACCCAGATGAGACGCCGCATGATGCGGCGTCTCATCAGGGTCTGCGCTGTTTGCTGAAAGGAATTTCTGTAAGAAATATTTTAAATATAGAAATAAATATACTAGACATGATCCCTGATTTTGGAAATAAACTGATCCAATTTAGAAGGATGGGAGAGTCCACTAGGCATAAATGGGTTAATATCGCTCTCATATTCTGTGAAGACAGAGATACATTTCTGACCACACTGCTTCGAAACCGAATGGAACGAGAGCGCCGATGGCGTTAAAGGCATAGGTGCAAGATACAGGGAAGAATGGCGTCACGTGGTATAATGTAGTTCGATATCGCCATCCGCGAATTTCTCAAATCAATAATTTCAAACAATTACCGACTATTTAAATAGATAATCTTTCCATTTACATCAGTGTTTGAAACGCTTATGAAAAATAATTAACCAAGCCTTTCAAAATTTAAGCACGGACAGATCTGTATCGAACTATTCGTTTCACAAATGAAAATAGACGCTACCCTATTCGTCTGCGTCAAGAATTTGTCGTAAAACTTGTGGTAAGCGTTAGATGCAGACGTGTACAACAGATTGAGTTCTGAATACAGATTTCTGAATGCAGATTTTTATAGAAACTCCTCACAGCAGTTACTTCCCTTGCTTCGCCCGGTCAGTAACTTCTAGTATAAGGGAGGCCACTGCGTAGGAGATTGAGATTTATAGTGCAGATAGAATTGTTTTACGAACGAAATTTGTTTTAGGTTATAAGAAGATTTTTTGACATAAAACGGTCTTAGAAAAATTCACTAAAAACAGTGTCAGCAATATTCTTGGAAGAAAACGTTAGAAAAACGTTTCAAAAAAAAATTGTAAGAATGACCATATACTAAATTAAATAGATATTTCGTCTGATTTTTGATCAGGTAAGGCTTCTTAATGGGCAACCGATCGATGTGGATTTTCGAAATGTGGTATATACCATAAGCATAGGTGCGTAAACGCACCTATGCTAAAAACCACAACTATAGTCTGTATCAGTAATCCATGTAAACAAACAGGTTATTCAGGCCAAAGGAAAAAATGTTTATTTCTCAGATCAACATCATCATTCCCCCACTCAATTCAAATTTTTGTCTCATATCTTATTTCATCTCCACTTCTCTTTCTCTTTTCTATTTTCTATGTAAAGTGTAATACCATGTCACAATTGTTAATACCTCTTTGTAAAAGATGCATTGTCACTAAATACTCATGTGTCACTATATTTGTGATTTGAGCTTAATAAAGGTTATGTTGTTGTTGTTGTCGAAACACTCATCTATCGAGTGGTTACCATTTTTGTGTGTTTCCTGTTGTCGTTAAAATTAACACAATAGTATGTTTTTTTCAATAAACGAACGTAAAATATACTTTTAAATAAAATGCTCAATGTATTCACAAAGACTGCATTCCCTAGATCATGTGTAAAACTTATGATATGCATTATATTATGAACATAATCATTCTCAATTTATACAACGCACCACAAAGATAATTTAAAGTTAAATCAAATATCAGTTTCGTATCCAATAAAGATAATAGTAACTAGACAAAGACTAATCTTAACTCGTTTATGATAGATATCGCCTACGTAGGCGTTTTTTAAAGTTTGTATCTATAATTTGACTACAATATCGTCATGTTCTTTAAGATTTTGTTATATTATGTAATTACAATACATTGATACAAATTATTAAACTTGTTTATGGTTAATGGAAATAATATGAGACAAGGCTTAGAATAATATAACGGCAAGGCTTTCTTGCACATTGCACATTTTATTCGTACCGAGCCTGATATATTACAAAATGATCAGGCAGTAACCTGTTCTTCTGTTTATCATACCTTTACGTCCCAGAGTCATGAGCTCTTGCGCTTAAACCATTTATGCCCAGTGGACTCTCCTATCCTTCTAAATTGGAACAATTTATTTCCAAAATTAGGGGTGTCAAGTATATTTATGTCTATATTCAGAATATTTCATAAAGAAATTCATTTAAGCAAACAGCGCAGACCCAGATGAGACGCCGCATTATGCGGCATCTCATCTGGGTCTACGCTGTTTGCAATGTCCTTTTTTCAGGACGCTAGGCATAAATGGGTTAATATTTGTAAAACAGATTTTATGCTGTTTGTGTTGCATTTTGTGTTTCCAATATAGTACATCTTGGTATCAAATTGTTTATTTTGTTAAATCTGATTCGATTTTACTAAATGCGATTACTTTATAGTTGATTCCGAGTAATATGACACACCTCCTATCATTTATTGATATAAGAACTTCATGTTGAACTGATATATCAGGCAGTGTTATATCAAGCAGATATCAATGCAGCGGTATGATAAAACATAAAGAAAATGTAGTCAAATTATTGAGATGAGCTTTGGATAAGCCATTTGAGGAGAAATATATCAGGTAAAAGTAAATATTTTTTGCGGTGAAAACCAAATCCTTAAACTTTTATGTTGGTGTAATCTAACCCAAATGCAATGAAATCATATGTCTGTATTAAGAATTAAATTAACATCTGCTATTGTATGTTCCGAAATATACGAATATATAAGTGTCGCTTAAATGCTTTACAAATTATCGACATAGAATATACTTTTCTGCAATTTCCTATTCGTATGAAAAACAACACATATATGTGTGTAGAAAGAACAAATATCATTGAAAAATCGCATCCCTTATTCACCATTTCTATTTGATTGCGATGTATTAATACATACAACGGGCAAGATTGTTTGAACGTACAACAGTAAAGACGGTTTTTCCTAAGTTGTGAATTGCGGATTGCAACTATTGGCTGGGCTTCAAATCATTGAAGCGTTTGACATTGATTGGGACAAAAGTGATCCGATGTTGATTGAAATCCGATACCCTTGTTCTTAACAGTGAATAAATATTTATGTAGTGGTGATTGTTGTTTTAACCAGATTATTTTCACTGCCAAAGATCAATTATTGTTGAAAAGGATGACAGGGGTAGAAGATGAATAGGACGAGTCATTTATAATTCCTAGTATCGGATAGCACATGTGGGGGGCGCTATAGCAATATTATATAAACGCTTCCAAATGATTTGTTATTAGATTACAATTGTCACTTTGATATTCATATTAGCAAACAAAATCTGACAGCAATTTTAGTTTGAACAATCGGTCGTATTTTATTATAGAACATAGTCACTTAGTGCTTCGATAACACTTGATTAGAACGAGATTTTTTTGAAAATCTGACGAACACCATATTTTCATACACAACAAGACTCACTTACGTTAAGGTTTTGGGAACGTTTGCACATTAAATGGCCCTCATGGTCCCTTTAAGATTCAGAAACGATACAATTTGCGTTAGATATACGACCGAGTTACGATAAAATGTACGATTGATGTACGATTCAATAATGCAACTTACGATTGGTCCCCAACTAGCAATCGATCGATTTCAACGCAAGTCAGTCGCAATGTCCATCGCACAATATACCGTAAGATTACAAATTACTGAATTATTGTATAAACAAATTCTAGTATGTTGTATTGCATATTGTACACACATGCATAGAAAAGGAACCATTCCATGGACAAACGAACATAATTTAATGGTAAAAGATTGGATACAGTTGACACGCATCATTCGAAAAAGTGACCGGATTTAAAAGAATTCTTGCTGGGGCCGTGATCTTTTTACAACATGGCTTTCAGAGATTTAATTCTTTACACTTGCGAACTGTTACTGTTGCACCACTGAATGGTTTAATTTCGCATTCATTGGAACGCATTCGCATGCAAACATTACGTTGATGTTCACTTTGATTTTTTCCTAATTTGAAGGAACACCAAAGAGAATGTCAGGAATAGACTTATTAGACGTTAAACAAGAACTACATTGGTTGTTTCATCGTGCGGTATGGCGAGTTTATTACATTGCAGTGACAATGAATGCGATAGAACTCAGTTATATCCATTGTAAAGACGCACTCAAGTGGGATCGGTTTCCAACCACTTCTATTTTGTCTGATCTGTGTAAACTCTTAAAACATGTAATAAAAAACGATGGCTTTAGATGTTCAAGAACCAAAGAGGAAAGCTCGTGAATAGACATGGGCGGTGAATTAGCATCTAATCGATACCCAGCAACATTTCAATAATGGTAGTCACAGATTGCAACATTTCCAGGCTGCTATTTGCTTAGTGAATATAATGAAATTATGAAAATGAATTGTAAATTAAAATACAATTTAATAAAAAAAATATCTAACATAAATTTGTATATTTGTATTTTGTGTCGCTAAATGGTTTGCTTTAGACCACAGACGGTTCAAATTTTGAGCTGGTATACTAAAATAAAGAAATAACTAAAATAACTGCTATAACTGAAGTAAATGGGCACACTGGGGGCTGACGAGGTCAATGCGTAGTCCGTTTCGCTACGACGTCGGGTATATGCTTTACTACGAAAACATTGTGTAAATACACTACTTAATCAGGCGAGTTTCATCTTTTCTGGTGTTTATGGATTAGAGAACGGAACATCCAGTAATGGTAGGTACTTATTTTCAATAACAAACTAATAACAAATGCCCGTAGTTGCAACCTTTATGTTTATTTTGAGCTAAAATCGAAATATTTTGATTTGAAGCAATGCATAAGATGGGTATTATGTTAAAATAGCCTATTGCGGTAACTTTAATTAAATAAAACTACATGTTACTTTGATTCAGTGTAAATAACACATTTTAAAGTACAAAACAGGTTACGAACATGTATTTTAATTATTCAAATGCTTTGTTTCGAAGGAAATTACAAGTCGCTTTATGTATAGGTTTCGCACAGAGTATGTATTGGTTGCGCAACGAAGTACAAATATAATGTATAGGTTGCTCAACGAAGTTTCTGTATCCATTTCAGGACATATCACATGCAGTTTGCAGTAACTGCAGACTGCCATTTTCCAGTGCAAAAGATGCCGTGCTTCACTTTGCGCATGCACATCCAAACGAAAAGGCTGAACCCGGTGAAAGCCGGCAGAGTCCCGGCAGAGCCCCATGTATACCGTCACTACGCCGGCACTCACCGGGGCTATACCGGCATCAGACCCCGGCAGAGCTGCGGCAACGCCCCGGCTTAACCGGGGACAACCGGGGCTCCACCGGGAAAGTATTCAAATGTTTAATACCTCCTGGATGATCCAGGAGTTACCGGGAAGGACCGGCAATGACCGGCTTGGCACTGGAAACAAACGGGACTGCACCGGTACGGAACCGTCAGAGCACCGGTTTACTTATGTAACGTAGCTATAAAAGGACTCTGCCGGCATTCACCGGGGCTCCACCGGGGCGTTGCCGGAGCTCTGCGGGGTATGTTTAGCCCCGGTGGAGCTAAGGTGCCGTTGCGGTTGTTCCCGGTGTTGTCCCGGTTGTTCCCGGTGCTACGCCGGCCGTTGCTGGTCCTACCCGGTGACTGCCGGTTCATCCCGGAGGTATTAAACATTTTAATACTTTTCAGGTGAGCCCCGGTCGTTCACGGTTCATCCCAGTGGAGCACCGGTTCATCCCGGTAGATGCCTGATCACGCACTGGGGCTCCACCGGCATCATAGTGAAACTGGGCCTTAACCGCATTGTAACACGATGTAAATTTACTGTGCGCTTCATGTTGTGCCGTTGTTACTACCTCTTCCTCAAGGGAAACATCCAGCCACTCCATGACTCTGTATTAAAAAAAACTTTTCTTTATTTTGCCTTTGAGAGATAACCAATACGACTTCTGTGAGAAACCCATACACGCTAAAGCGTTGTCGTAGCGAGGTATATACGAATACTGTCAGAGACATGATCATGCCTAATAATAATATTTAGCCTTTATTTCTGATAACTGGGTCACCCTACAGATTTCTAAACACACCAGTGGCTTAACGATACATAGATCAATATGAAAATTGTAAAATTGTGTCAATTAAACACAGTTGTAAACCTTAATTGCATTTTTTAAAAGTGAAACTTAACTTCGGTTTGATACATCAGCGGTATATTTCATGTTTAACCGCATAAACCAGACACATCTTGGATTATAATTTGATGTAACAGACCTATGAAATGTAATTGTGCTTAAATTCAGAGTTTTTTTATTAGAAAAGCATAATCTTACCTGTTTTAAACACAATTTTCGACTAATCCGTTCTCGATGTCATGTGTATTTAAACAATGTTTTCGTAGTAAAACATATACCCGACGTCGTAGCGAAACGGACTACGCTTTGACCTCGTCAGCCCCCAGTGGGGCAATGCTCTGTGAAATAGGGGTTCAATGCATGTGCGTACAGTGCCATTCTAGATAAGCCTGTGGAGTACGCACAGGCTAATCAGGGACGACACTGTCCGCTTTTAGGATATTTTTCGTTTCAAGAAAGTCTCTTCTTAGCAAAAATCAAGTTTAGGCGGACAGTGTCGTCCCTGATTATCCTGTGCGGACTGCATGGGCTAATCTGGGACGGACCTTTACGCACATGCATTTATCCCCCTTTTCACAGAGCGCGGCTCAAATGATTTAACTGGAATACCTGATAACACTGACATAAGTAGTGGACGGAGGTTTACAATACAATTAGAAGTTAGTGAACATTAAAACTGAATATTAATTAAAACACCGGACATTTTGTATTCATATATTTAAAATACTTGTAACCTAAGGAATATATGTATAAGATTACACAGTTTGTTTAATATTATTTTTTTTATGATTTCTTATTATCATATGCCTATACATATTCGAATACAATATATTTCCGATTACGAAGTGTATTTGTTATAACGCACGGAAATCTGTCTGCATTTGATTTATGTTATAAGTGTATACAAATGGAGCCAACTTTGGAAAAGAAGATGTGCATAAAATTCGGAGAAATGAAAAAATGTCCTTTTTGTTAAATGAGCTAAACTCGAATAGGCCAGTCCTGTAAGTACGAACAGATACGCCTTTAACTAGAAGTGTGCGCGTTTCCCCGAGTCACATTTTTCATCCTTTAAATTAACAAATCCATCGACCAACAGTCGATAAATCACAATAAATATCGTTTAACCAAACAAACGTCTATTATTCGCCTGCTACCAATAACGGCCCTGTAGTTGAATAACACTTAATGGAAATGGACGTCGCACATCCGTCGAGGAATGCCAGCGCGATGTGCTGTTAACAACGTTTTCAAGCATCGATATTGTTCAGGCGAACACATGTCTATAATCAACGCGCTCTTGATGCTAATCACATTGATGTTTAACATAAAATCTCGGGGCATCTCGTGGCATCTCGTTTGACACAAAATAGTCTTGACATTAACGTGTTGGACTGGAATACAAATTACAGAACACGTCGACACCGTCATGTAAGCACGGAAGTCGCGTACTTTCACCTGTTTGCATGTAATTTGACTCATAATTATTGACTTAATGACTGTCGTCGTTTCCTGTACAAATTATGCCTTTACGTGTAAAGGTATAGATACCATCTCCAAACTTAGACATGATTACTTAGCTCGAAGATCATTTCCAACAATGAGAAATTGTCAAATGGGAACATACACCGCTCGAAGAAATTTGTTGAGTTCGAAAAAATTATTTTAACAGAGCCGTATGGTTTGACGCTTTATATATTATTTTAAAAGTTCAAACTGTTTAGTCGTTATAACAGTCTAAATAAGAACCTTCGAACATTTTCTTTAATTTTCAGATTACATGCTCTATTTAAATCGGCCTTCAGACACATTTCGCCGTCTCAACATTATATACTTCGTGTTCCGAGCCTGACACACTCTATCCTTTATGAATTTGCAAATAATTCAATCATTTGATATAGATAAAATAAAATATGTATAAAGGGTTATTTTGATAGACATGTCCCTAAGACTCGCAAGGTCTCCATTTACCCAAGACGAGACCCGAGGTGACATATTCGTCATGATCTTTCTATACAAATTACACGTTCAACTACACTGCACTCTCCCATAAACTTAAACATTCTCCATAGATTTAACAGTTCTGCTTTTATGCGTGAAATTAATGTGATGAAATTGTTAATAGTCCAATGATTTTTCAACGTTTAACTTGTAAAACATATGAACAATGTTTTATTCAAAATCCATATGAAATGTGCAAGCTCTCGAATTTAACTTAAATCAGTCCCACATAGTATTTCAGACGACAGAATCCGTCGATATCTCATGAATAAAATCACAATACATTACGTCCATTAACCATAAACAAGTTTAATTTGTATCAAAACATGTTTTGTAATTCACAAATGTATTTTTAATGACATTGGTTAAATGAATATTTTCCACTGGTTAAACAATACATCTATTTTCTATTTTGCATTACAACAAAATACGCTTAAAATTAACAACGGGGTATTGAATGACACATACGCTATAAAATATGGATGTTAAGGCTTAAAATACGCAACATAAACAAACAGTTAGATCCGCAAAACAGCCCCTTCCTCTCTCTCCGTATTTTTCAAGCAAAAGTTTTAAGGGTGTTATGTTTAAAATGATTTTACAAAATTTTATGATGTGTATTCCTTTTTCGGATATAACTCTCTCTAAATTCACTCACACTCGCCCCAACTCGCCCCGCACCCTCTTTTCTGGCTTCCGTAAATGTATTGAACCAATAAAACTATTTTCTTTACTAATTGCATTTCTATTGTTGTACAACTTAAGCAAGCGTTGGCTCATCATATTTGCATCTGGATCAATTTAAAGCAAATCCCCGTCAACATCAGTCAATAAACCACAATAAATATCCCATTATCTGCCAGACAGCGGTACTACGGGCGTTGACTAACGGCTATTGGAAAGTGGGACGGGATAGGAGGACGAATTTGGCCCCGATCTCGCTAGTCATGCCGGTATATCAGGCAGAAATGTTATCAATACAATAAGAAATTCTATCACAAGTTATGGGGGGAAAACAGTATATACCTTAATAAGCGACTCCTTATTGTAATAATTTCAGAAAATATTTTTTAACCTTTTTCCTTAAAAGCAGCATATAAATTAAATATACGATGCTTTATTTATACAGAGTGTTGTGATATTAACAAACAACTAACTATGAATTAAATATCCCAATTAAATAATATATGGTACCATATAATCAAATATAGTTAAAATTCGGCCATTTGGCAAAATATCCGAATTTGTAATATATACGAATGTCAGAACGTGAATCAGGCGGATGAATGCCACACATTGTCCGTGTGATTTTGTTTGCTCAAAACAACTTTTGATAAGACAATACTCGTTTTTATTGGAAACGCCTTGAAACATGCTTTATTTTTTCTATATAATGTAAGTTTTTTTCCTCATTTGGTTAATAACTTTAAATGCCGTAACGAAAAATAAAAACACGACGTATTGTATGACATAAACTATAGTATAGCTACATGGTGTAACTTAAATCCTGGTACCACGCTGATGCTGTTAAACGGCTTCTTAGTGACCCCGCAGCATGTATACAAGGGTAGGCAGGCTAGAGTTACGCTCTCGCCCTGTATTGATTGTCTAAGCCTTTATCACACCGTACGGGACCAGTAAGAAGCGAAATTAAGAATGTTTGATCACACCCTTAAACATATGAAATAATTACGAGTACACATTAAATCTATGTGCTTTATTTAAATTATATACAGACACAAATAAAATAACCATACATATTTATATTTTATATATGTGTTTTGTTGAATGTTTAAAGAGCTTACAACGAGTCCCTCGTCAATTAAAGAAGTGTAAATAATGAATATTTCACATGCTTTACACATCGGCTTTATCAAGTCTAAATAGTTATTCAGATATCCACAAACATCGAATGTATTGGCTTTTACTATTGTTTCCTATTAATATTATATTATTCAGCAACTAATTAGACCTTTCAGTTAACCGATATTATGTGTTGCGCACAAGCTGCACGTATAATCAAAATAAGTGAACAAAAGCAGATAAACCGAACCAATAAATAACAAATTTGTTTGCATGACATTGGCAGCAAACACCTGGTGCTCTGACCACAAGTACTTAACTATGTGCGTACGCTAAACGCAATTTATGCATAGGCAATGCAGATCATTTAAAGGCCCCAAGTAAGGTGACAATGCTCAAATTCAGAGTAAATAATGAAAACTGAAACTTAACTTTAACTGCGACTCTGTTTCTGTTTTAGTGTGACGACTTTCATTAAATCCATGCTTTTCATGAAAAGTTGCAGTCCTAACCGTTATAAGCTTGACAATTAGCGTCGACGATCGTTAATGAAGTACTGTGCACAACGTTTCAAATTTATCATTCATTCGACAACTTTAATACTTAAATTCACATGATTATGCAATGACTGATACTAATTCAGTTCACAGAGTTATTTTTCTGCCTAGAAGTTTATATGTTTTCTAATTAAAGTTGTGCCAATGTTCCAAACGCGTGTTTATGTGCGCATAAATTAACCCATTTATGCCTAGCGTCTAGAAAAAAAGGCCTTGGCAAACAGCGTTGACCCAGATGAGACGCCGCATTATGCGGCGTCTCATCTGGGTCTACGCTGTTTGCTTAAAGAAAGTTCTGTAAGAAATATTCTAAATATAGATATAAATATACTAGACATCCCTAATTTTGGAAATAAATTGATCCAATTTTGAAGGGTGGGAGAATCCACTAGACATAAATGGGTTAAAATTTTGTATTGAAAGCAATAACAAGACTTCTCTAAGCAAGCATCAATACAGTGAGACGCGTTTTGAGAAAACTGGGCATAATGCATACATGTGCGTGAAGTGTCATCCCAGATTAGCCTGTGCAGTTCGCACAGGCTAATCATGGACGACATTCTCCGCCTAAACTTAGTTTCCGATAAGGAGGGACTTCCTTGAAACTTAAATTACCATACAAGCGGAAAGTGTGCGGACTGCACAGGCTAATCTGGGATGACACTTTACGCACATGCATTAAGTCCAGTTTTTCTCAGAACGCGCCTCACTGTAAATTGCAAGTCCTTCTACTGGTCTAGGGGAGTTGTTAACAATAACATGAAAATAACACATGTCAAATAAAATTAATTTTATTAAAATGTTTAATATCATTCATGCATCGCGATTGATCGTTTTTGTTTGCTAAATGTTGGTTATAATTTTGATTAAAACAGTGAAAGATATTTGTCCATGCCGCACTCTGTGTATTGCTGTGATATAAGATCGATGTTTTGGTTCGTAACCGGTAACAGCAGAAAAGGGCCTATGGTAGAATCATGTCATGTGTTTCGGACATTAAACCAATTTTGATTTCAAGTGTTTGTTCAGTCATTCACATTTTCAAAATAATTATGAATTATGCAATTTCCAAACGATTTGATTCTTAGTGTGTTGTCGTAGTAAGCACGCCATAGTCTAAGGCTAGTGTCGATAAACATATTGAATTAAATTTGTTAGTAATACACAAGTTTATAGAATTTATAAACCTATAGCATTATGGTATATTTCTTTTCTGAATAACCAAAGTTGTTGCTTCAATAAATATCAAATATGGTATTATATTTGGTTGGATTTGGTTATACAAAAACATGATTAAACAACCAACCGATCACATGTATGCAATTATCTGGTCAAGCCTAAATGTATATTTTTGCGGTTTATGAATAGCGGTTTAAATTACAAAGACCGGTATCTTAACACAAACCGTTAAATATAGAAAACCATATGTTAAAACGAAACATTCTCACAGAAAATCATATAGTACATCAAATCATAAACATAGAAACATATATGAAACATCGAAATATTATGTCCGTGGCTTTTATGTGTATTATATATTTATGTATGTTTCAGCATGTAAGAATACTCCAATTTTACCATTATCTGAAAATGTTTATGAGACAAATTCATCATTCGACAAAGATTAAATTGTTGACAAATGTAAAATATGATCCCGTAATATTTAAAACGTTGGGTTTAAAATATAATGCCTTTTTGTCGCTTCGTTTCAATGTCCTTCATTACCAATGAATTTGACGTGACAATAATCAGTCAAAACTTTTTTTAAATAATGAATTTGACGTGACAAAAATCAGTCAAAACTTTTTTTAAATTAATAAAATAAACACGAACAACTCATCATGAACAAAATTTCTTTTAAATTGCACTTTATCTTCACTTTTCCTAATTCGAAATTAACAATGAATTGACCAATGTAATACTTTTTTAGGAGAATGTGCATTTATTTATGCAGAGCATACATTCTTATTTTGTTTTAATTTAGACTGCATTTTTCGATGGTTTGTGTTTCTTTGAAGGCTAAATGTTAAGTAGAAAAATAAGTAGGAATATATTGTGGCATGACCTTTTTCTGCAACATTTTCTCAAACGTAGACAATATTTGCAAGTAGTAAACTAAGAATAGAAACAAATGTCAAGCAAGTACTACCACCGAACGTGTAAATATTTCCAGGCAATTGCATTAAATGCAGCTATGCAAATGTTTCATGTTCTATCACCAGCAAATAAATGTTTAATGAAGTAAACTGGCAACACAGACAACATACTGCTATCAAAATTAAGCACGATTTCTTGTTTCAAAACTTTATTAATATATTTAAATGCCTCGTTCTTGGAAAAGGGAGTTTAATGCATGAGCATGAGGTGTCAGCCAAGAACGAATATTTACGACTTTATGAGATTTTTGATTAAAATGAAAATCCAGACTAATAGTAAAGTGTCTTCCCTGCTTAGCCTGTGCGATCTGCACAGGCTAATCTGGACCGGCACTTTAAGCACATCTATTTAGCCCCGTTTTCCCAGAGCGAGGCTCATTTGCGTATGTATGTGAGACCAATAGAGCATTGTTCTGATAAAACTGGGCTTAATGCATGTGCGTATACTGTCATCCCAGATTAGCCTGTGCAGTCCGCACACGCTAATCAGGGACGACACTTTCCGCTTTTATGGTTTTTTAGTTTCAAGGAAGTCCCTCCTCACCGAAAATCAAGTTTAAGCGGAAAGTGTCATCCCTGATTAGCCTGTGCGGACTGCACAGGCTAATCTGGGATGACACTTTACGCACATGAATAAAGCCCAATTTTCTTAGAACAAGGCTCAATATATGATATGACTAAAGTTACAATTTCCCACATTATTGAATTAAACGAGCCTTTGGCTAGCTTAACAACAACGTCCATGGATGAGTTCAATAAATCATGGTATGACATGACAACGGTTTTCAAAACTTTTTCGTATCGCATGCTTTAAAATTAGCTAATAAAAGAGAGTTACATTTACGTTAATGCCATGATAATATCGAAGAGTTGTTAATATTGCGTTACTTTCTTTTGACGTCCATTCATGTAAAATAACGTAATTTGTCAATCGAACAAAAAGTTTCCAATGTAAACACTAAAAACTTTATATTACATATTTAATGGTTATATCACATAGAGAACAAGGTGTGATAAACACTTATACTCTTAATACACTTTTCTAGGTAATCAATATCTTGAACTTTTGACTTTGCAATCATATCTTTGTAATGTGTGATAAACGGGCTCGCCTATGCCCACACACTCTTTTGAGGAGGGCTAAATAAAGAGTAAAACAAAAGGAAAAAAAAGAACTCACCGACTGTAGTAAGGAGCATATTATCAAGAAATATGGCGATGAAGACGATGAACAATATCAACTTCCGGGAACCGCGGCATCCTATGACGTAATCCTTCACTCTTTTGACCGCACTCGCGGTACTATCGATAAACGTCATGCTGATGACCGTCTGTTGTCCTTTGCCACTTAAAACCGTTGTTGATTTTGGTACTAGCTATTTGTTTGAACGTTTTTTTATGTCACACTGTTGAAGGCGCCAATATATATCCACACAATGTAAAAGAACAACACAAGTATGATGTTCTCGGCGTTTCGTGAATATCCTGTATTGCTTTCTTTTTAACTAGCGTGTTTTAACATTCATGTACACAATTGACACTTTGAGTTCAAGACGAATGATTTACTAATAGTTATTGCAAAATTGACCCAGACAGACTTTCTTTATGGATTTACTTTTCTGAAAAATACATGTCTTGTTGTGTAATTTGTATTTTACAAATTTTCTCACAAATGACTTTGTGTGTGTACAAACAGTTGACGTTCTTAGTTGGAACCATTCATTAGAGAATTTGAATTTAAATCGGTTATAGTCACGCCACGTATGCTATGTGTGTCTATAAATATGTTTACTCGGATTTCAATATTATCTCCAGTTTCTAACGCGCGCATGGCTTTTGCATTATTAAAACATTATTAAAACACTCATTGTCGAGACGCAATTAACTGACTTGTCCCGAATGGTTTATAACGGCAATGGACTAAACATTTAGCATGTTATTGAAGTTATTCGTTACATAAGGAATAAAATCGACTAATTGCTACTGCTTAGCTCCATTCAGACGCTTAATTAGTGTAATACACTGTTGACGTCGAATAATTAACAGTAAATATAGTCATTTATTAAATCTAGCAATATTCGTTGAAGTAGGTTTCCGTTTTAAAGTCAACTATACTTAACATATACATGTATCTGCCACAATAAAGACATATGTTTTCTTGTCACTAAACAGACAAGCGTTCCGTATACTGTGTTCCTTATACTAGTATCACGTGCCTTCAAAGTGAAACAAATAATAAACGATCGAGGGTTCAATGAGTCAATATAACCTAGTATTCATCGATTAAAAAAAATAATTGTCTACCAAAATCAGCAAGTTCTAGACCGAAACCCGAAGAAAAAAACACGAGCAACGTTTGCTCGATATCATATAGCACTGTTCCCTCGAACACTTAAACTGATGTTGAATACGACTTGAATGACTTGTCTAATGTTTCATAAATTATCACCAGCCATACCGCTACAATCTGCAAGGAAATGAAGTAAGTTAGTTGATCGACCGTATATAGTTCAGCTCTTTCCGTAAACCCCCCCCCCCCCCCAGAACAAAACAAATTACTTTTATTCTTTTAAAAAAGATAGTATATAACATAATATAGCACGAGCTTCTGATAATTTTGATTTCTTATATAGCGTTTCAATAGTAAAAAATAGGTGCGACCCCCCTTATTAATGAGAATCGTAAAGCTTATAATAAAGACACTTTAGTTTCCGAAATATTTTCTGTATGTAATGGTAATAACTAATTGATGGTACTTTTCGAATATAGTTTGTGTATACGAGATGACTTTTATTAAACTTTATTTATCATTATTTTCTTCATTTACAAGTTCAATATTCGATACAAGAATAAACAATGTTAAAATAAATATCGGATAAAATACTTAAATGTTAACATGAGTATTCAATAATGTTATGAAATCTATTTTTTCCATTTAATTGATAATAAATTAATTATTGTTCTTTATTATAAAAGTACAATGATAACGATTTTACTTTAAATCCTTCAAGTACAGTATATAGAAGTGCTTCATCTTAAACGTATATCAAATACACAATCGGTATACTGTATAAAAACTTACTTTTTGCGGTTAACTATTCCAACAAACATACCATTTTAAACGTCTTGTTTAAAAGTTTCTAAGCACCATTATAAAGAGCACAATTTATTACATATTCACTCAACGTTTCCAAAGTAAAAAATCTTTGTCGGTTAGTATAGCTATCCTTCAATGTTTCATTTGACCACCAAGTGTGTATAGAGCGCGTAAGCGGTACCCCTTTGGTGTCGTTATTGCCAATGACACGCGGGTCCCTCTAGCATAGAACTCGAGAGAGAGAGAGAGAGAGAGAGAGAGAGAGTAGTAGTAGAAGAGGGACATGCAGACAGAGCTGGGACAGTGTTTTCCAATCGCTGTCTCTGTTGACAGTGCCACCACTTAGCACTCGCCATACTAGGCACGACATCAGGAATAACAGCGACACCACAGGTATTTCATCACTTGGGAACTTGTGAACGTATGAACAAATACCCTGTGAGCCAGTAAAGAACAATTATCTTATCTAATCATTTACTAGTAAATGGTAAAATGTAAAATAGAAGTCGCAGTACTATATGATAGTAGCACGTTTCGCGCGATTTGGGGGTGTTGGTGTCGTTGGTTCAGTATTATTATTATGATAATTATTATTAAAATTATCAATTTTTATTATTATTAATATTATTATTATATGTAGTAGTAGTAATAGTAGTAGTAGTAGTAGTAGTAGTAGTAGTAGTAGTAGTAGTAGTAGTAGTAGTAGTAGTAGTAGTAGTAGTAGTAGTAGTAGTAGTAGTAGTAGTAGTAGTAGTAGTAGTAGTAGTAGTAGTAGTAGTAGTAGTAGTAGTAGTAGTAGTAGTAGTAGTAGTAGTAGTAGTAGTAGTAGTAGTAGTAGTAGTAGTAGTAGTAGTAGTAGTAGTAGCAGCAGTAGTAGTAGTAGTAGTAGTAGTAGTAGTAGTAGTAGTAGTAGTAGTAAAGTTCTAGTAGTAGAAGCAGAAGAAGTAGAGGTAGTGGAATTAGTAGAAGTAGTAGTAGTAGATGTTTTTGTTGTTGTAGTTCTATTGTAGAGTGTTGTCCACACCTCTACACCATGCCAATAGAGTATCATCACTAATTAACGGACGATGACATTTAACGAACAACTTGTGAAGCATTGCTTATTTTGGATTCCTTCGCTTCATCGAAGATAAAATGTGTTGCCATTAACACTAATTAACCGATACTATAATCGGCGCGAGCACTCGACGTTTTTGTATCATGTTAAAATGGCGTATGTATACATAGGACTCCACCTGTAAGTCCAGATGACGTCCTTTGCATGCCCGTAATTGAGCTTTGTGTAATGCATGCATGGCCAGTACCAATAGGGACTGTTCGAACTTTATATAGTTCTCGTAATAAACAGCATAAACAAGGTATAGAACACACATGCTTTCTCGCTTTACTTGTTCGTATGTGCGAAATTAGTTAATCGTCGAGCTTTGAAAGTTTGGTTGTATATTTATACACATAAATATTTTGGCTGAGACAAAATACTTATTTAGCATAACTAAACGAAATGTTCTTTGTGTAGTTAAGTTCAAACCCTTGTGAGGAGTAACAAGAGCTGCATTGGCCTGAAAAACCATTACTGTTGTCTATTTTTAAAGCTTGCACTAAAGCCTTTGTTAGCAATGATCGATTCTACAAACATGTTATGATTTTGCTTTAGCGTATAGATTTTATCGCGTAACAGACTCAACCTCGTCAGCTACTAGATGTAATCAGCGCAGGATTCACAAAATCAGAAAGCAACGTTGTCCAATTAAGAGCTTCTGCCATCGACTTTTCATTAAGCATTGGCAAATGCATCCATTTATTGTGTTAAAATTAACTCATAATTGCTCTGGTAGGAATGATAACCAATTGACACCTCTGTGACCGTTTGTATTGCGCCACCAACCGTAGTGATTGTACATTGTGTGCGTGATTGGTAAATAAATCTTATGTGTATTTATGAATACTTTTTGTTGACTTTGTATTTGAAATGATGTAAGCTAATACCCACCGACGCAGGCAATTTTAGTTTAACATTACTATCAGCAATAGAAATACCATCTCCCTTATTGACAGGTAAAGTCTATGGCCAGAATATAATTAGCATTGGGATACGCCACTATATATATGTTTTTGGCCTTTTTGGCCCAGAAAGAGCCCATGTCCCATTGAAGCTACAAATTCTTTCCTTTGTTAGCAACTTTCGAATTCCCAATGCTTAAAATAAAAGTGTTTTTCTTTAAGATAAATACAGCACACTTTATATATTTTCACAATCTATGTTATTCTTTATGTTAATTACATGTACTTTAATCTGAGCACCTATGTTTCAACATGACAATGCACTTGATAACTGCATATGTACCGTACATGTTTTCGTTACAAAATGCAAAGTGTTCGCATACTAGTTTGCAATTGATTTAAAATCAGTTTAAATTAATGTTTCACAATATCATACTCTGCAAATGGTTTTGCTGCTATTTAAACGTTCTGGTCTCTTACAAAGCGTTGATGGAATTGATCAGTTACTTTTCGCCTTCTGCCATGAATGGCGAGTTACAAACATGATCCATTAAATAAAATCGATTGGGTTATTAAAAGACGAGATTTTAATATGATCGACGTTTTTGGAGTGAATGGTGTTAAATGAACATGGAAAACAGAAGAGCGTAATTTTGTTTTAAAGACGTGAGATGCATGTCGGGATACGCTAGAGACAGGCTAGGTGTGTTCGTAAGTAGAGGAATGGCCTAAACGTGTTAACGCAGAATTTCGGCGAAAATACACAACCAAATATGTTCATGTGACTTGTGCATTTGTTTTATTTAAAATGTCGACGATGTCATAATACATTTGTACTCTTTGTCGCGATTACAAATATGTTTTGTATTTAACCCATTTATGCCTAGCGTCTAGAAAAAAACAGCCTTGGCAAACAGCGTAGACACAGATGAGACGCCGCATGACGCGGCGTCTCATCAGGGTCTTCGCGGTCTGCTTAAATGAATTTCTGTAAGAAATATTCAAAATATAGAAATGATTATAGTAAACATCCCTGATTTTGGAAATAAATTGATCCAATTTAGAAGAATTGTTCAGTCCACTAGGCATAAATGGGTTAAACTAAAGTTATATAGTATTTCAATCATGATGATTTCACATCGATCTATTTTGCGGTATACAAGAGTTCTTTATGTAAGAAGTGAACCTTTGCGATATTTCGAAGTAAAGAGAATTTCAAATTAAATTCCTGCTAAATTATTCATAAATTCATAAGTTAATATATTATATTTTAATTTATTATATCCACATGTTTAATCGAAATACACGTTTGCACATGGATAGTTTGAAGACGTATTCATTCATTTTGTAACTTGATTTTTCACATTGTCAAAAACAACTCAAAATGTTTGTTTTCTCGTTACGGCATATTAAAACCTTTCCGCTTGCGGTCGCTTAACAGAGAATCAAATTTGTATGACCATACTGTAGTTCTTAATACCATTATCATGGCTCATTCCTTCAGGAATTTGCATTTACACTGAAATATATAACTACTCCATTTTACAATAGTAGTTTTAACCTTAAATATTTCAATTACATAAACGATAAACGACGACAGTACTTGATCTGTAAATGTGTTAAACCCTATTATTATAATATGATATACAAACAGACTTGTAAACAATTAAGTTGCCAGGTGAGCTGATAAGCTCATAAAATGCCCTGTTCTTTTTAATAAAGTCACAGGAGTTGTAATGGGTGGTATAGCAGGCAAATGCAATCGATATGTCGTCTATCACTGGTTATAACGAGCAACAAACAAGATCCATTAAATAAAATCAATTTGACCACTAGAAGAAAACCCAGATTATTTTTATGAATGAAGTACTCAAATAAGTCGCATTCGTTCTTATTGAAATGTACTGTCTCGCGTATCAATAACGTGGGGAATTGGAATCACTTTGGCATCCACCGGTTGCCAAGAAGTCGGGCACAAGAAATATTTGGGGCATAATTCTTAAACGGCCTATATTAAAAACGGTTTTTACACACTATTGTAATTCGTCAATATGTAAGCACTTGCCATTAAATGAGAGATTATATTTCAAACACGAACGGCTTCAGCATCTAAAGCATATGCTGTATTAGTTATCCTTCAACCGAATAAATAAGTTTACATAGTCAATAGTGCTTTCAATAGATGATTAAGCTGAACTGCAAATACAAAGGTATTAAGCAAATCATGCTGCATAAATAATTGAGTTTGCAAAATAAAGAAGACAAAATAAAACAAATCTTGAACACAGTGCACTGACAATATAGAATAAGATCAGTGCATATTTTAATATCTTATTAGCATACTTTTTAGGTTTATTGTACTGAGAGTCTTACATCCGACGAGATCGATTACTCGTTCTTCGCGCACCATGTGTGGTATTGGAGATCCAATGCTAATTGCAGACTTTTCTAAATTCATTGATTGGTCAAAATTTTACTCGGTGAACATACACATTTACCCTTTTGTTCCAAGAAACACAATATTGGTTAATGGTTATTTTTCTTTACACATTCCAATAAGCAATTCCTAAAATGAAAGTAAAAACAAGATAATATGTGTCGTGTTCTGAGAAAACTGGGCATAATGCATGTGCGTAAAGTGTCGTCCCAGATTAGCCTTTGCAGTCAGCACAGGCTAATCAGAGACGACAATTTCCGCCTAAACTTGATTTTTGGTAAGGAAGGACTTCATTGAAACAAAAAAACACATAAAAGCGGAAAGTGTCGTCCCCGATTAGCCTGTGCGAACTGCACAGGCTAATCTGGGACGACACTTTACGCACATGCATTAAGCCCGGTTTTCTCAGAACGCGGCTCATATGATCAAGGATCATATCATTTGTATATGGTTAACAATAGGCTTGTGTTTGTTGATATTCCCAGAACACATAGTTTAATGTCTCTTCATGTGCCTTGCACAAAATACATATGATTTCATTCACCGTTTCCATTTAATGTAACAATAATCGTGTTCTTAAAATTGTATTGATACTTCTAGTGTGCCAAATTTTTTTATGTAAAAGTGGACTCCATGGTAGTTTTCATAACTATGTTTGACGACTTATAAGTAAGCGCTAAACCCTGATTGCATATTCATATAATCACTAATTCATCTTCATGTTTCCGCTTCATGAATTGTGGTCCATTTTCGTTTGAATCGGTTGTCACATCGAGACACTTGCAACGCGATAGCAAACGTCTGAATTCCTGAAAATTCAACGATGTTGTGATTAGACGAGCAAAAGACGACGTTGACAATAACCAACGAACACAATTCATGGCTAAGATATGAAGATTATATCTCGGATTTATTTTAATGCACATGAACGATAAATCGAATGTTTATCTCACGTATTTGCTGTATCTCAATATTGGAATGTAATACAAGTTTCATCAAATGACCACTTCTTTCGCAATAGCAAAGTAAGTTAAAGCATAAAATTACATAACATTGAAATTTGAATGAAAAATGTCGAGATTTTGTTAGGTAGAGACTTAGCTTAAAATCAAGCAAATATGGTGTTAGTGTGATCGATCTTATAGATATAAACAACGAAATAAATGAACAAAAATCATCCGATTTACGTCACTTCTTATTACAATAGTGCTATTCAAGAAAGCTATAAAAACACTTTCGTAACCAGTATTATTCCTGGAAATCAAGATGCATTGACCGAAATGAATTTGGGATCCTCAAGTGGTCCCATATCTATACAGCAATTCTTCACCGAATATTGGACAAGCATTGATTTGACTTTAATTAACATTTGCATTACGTCCCTGTATTCCACCTCAGTGCGCATGCGCCCTTTAATTCGATCTTAGACGTCACTCAAGATCGTTGACACACTGTATGTTGTTATTACAACACTCACCAGTAATCTTCAAAACGCGAACAACGTTTGGTAGTTGGGGATAATGAACATGTTGAACATTTAGTTAAACTTAGATGTTAAATTAAGTTATTAATCTCTTGTTTCGAAATTTCATTTCCGTTATATGGATGTTTAGGGACTGCGTTTTGTAAACTTATATAAAACGTGCTGATGAGTTGGTAGGTAAATACCTTTTGATAGGCAATGTAGTGGGTATTTACACTGCTAATAGCATTATTTGAGACGCGTTCTGAGAAAACGGGGCTAAATGCATGTGGGTAAAGTGTCATCCCAGATGAGCCTGTGTAGTCCGCAACAGGCTAATCAGGGACAACACTTTCCGCTTTTATGGTATTTTTCGTTTAAAGGAAGTCTCTTCAACACGAAAATCCAGTTAAGGCAGAAAGTGTCCTCCCAGATTAGCCTGTGCGGACTTCACAGGCTAATCTGGGAGGACACTTTACGCACATTCATTATGCCCAGTTTTCTCAGAACGCGACTCATTTCATCATATAGAACCCTTTTCATTCTTAAAGCATTAGGCCAGTATTTTTTAATTTTCTGTTTTACGGGAAATTTTTCAAAAAAATTGAGTCGGGGGGGATAAATAAAAATAAAAATAAAAGCATGAAAAGTTAGCAGTCTACCAAAAAAATAAAACTAAAACTGTCTTAACCGATAATTTTTTTTATTTTAGAAAATTTAAAATTCAGCCAATTTAACCTTATGTATACTTGCATTAACCTTTACGTGTTTTATATATATCTCATTACACTGTTGTAGAAGTTTTTATAATAATAGTAAACATATGTTTATATATATATTTATAGGTAAACGCACCTTTCGCATGTATTATACTATATTGCTTTAATAGGGACTATTGAACACGCCAGGTGTGTAGTGTAGTGTAGTGATCATTACACTTTTGTTGAGTGTATATCATATGTATGTTTATAACAAATATAGCATGCATTTGACTTTAATAAAAAAGACACGTTTTACATTGTTTAATAGCTTTAACAAGCAACTTTGTAACTTTCATCCATGGGTGGAATATGCACACTAAAAATACTCTTTAATATACAACAGACTTGCTTTATATCATAGCTTTAACAACCAACTTTGTAACTTTCATCCATGGGTGGAATATGCACACTAAAAATACTCTTTAATATACAACATACTTGCTTTATATCATAGCTTTAACAACCAACTTTGTAACATTCATCCATGGGTGGAATATCCACACTAAAAAATAATACGATAATTTGTATCAATCATGAGAAAAAAAAAGAGCCAGTAACAGGAAAATGGACCTTAGGACGATTGCGACCGTTTTGGCTCCAAAAGAGCAGTCTGATAAGGATCCAAACTTGAACTGATCTTGTTCCAAACTTTGGGTAGTGAAAGTTCTAGTGCATTAAATGTGAATATTTCATTTAAGAAACCGAGAGTTATACAGTGTTATATGAAAACATGTGCTGCATTTCATTTTCTTATGCAGAGAGTTTATAGTGTTTATATATATAAAGTGAACACAAAATATGTAACGTTCATATCCATTCATATCCATGATCAAGAAAACTATCAATATAATAATGGCTTAAACAACATACATATTATTTTTCACTATGTCCTAAATTAACAAAACAATACAAACACGATGACTTACAAGGAACTCAATATATGATACCATACAACAGTTTGTGTTGCAATCGTGCTTCCACCTATATCTCCCACATATAAACATCTCTGAATTCGTAACATCTAAATAATAAAATTTGAAATACAAATGCAACAAGTGTTCCGCAGTGGGAGACATATGCCCCGAATCGTGGCCTTGACCGTGACCTTGACCTAGTGACCTTAAAATTAATAAAGGGTCATCTGCCAGTCATAAAATTTCTATGAAATTTCATGATCCTAGGCCTAAGCATTCTTGAGATATCATCCTGAAACCATTTGGTGGACGGACGGACCGACCGACGGACCGACCGACATGTGCAAAACAGTATACCCCCTCTTCTTCGAAGGGGGCATAATAATCATCAAAAATCATTTTTTTGAAAACAACATGTTTGATGACCACAATACATCTCACAAAACAAAATCAATATCGAAATGTATTTAACGTTTGTATTTGTAAATGTCACTTTACATGAGTGCAAAAATTATCCTAGAAAATCCAGAGAGTAAAAGGTTGGACATTTATAATAATTGCATGCACATGTGTAACTATTTCACAATCGGTTTGATTGGTAACATGTACTATTTTTAAATATTAAGAATAATAAGAGAATATGGAAAAAAGTTTTTAAGTAACAATGACCCAGCTGGCCCAAAATGCAATTCATGGCTAGGTACCTGTTGTTGGCCGAAAACCTCAACTTTAATGTCTAAGTACAAAAAGTACAATATTAAAGGGGCATACTTCTGCTAAATGGCAGGTTTGATATATATTAAAGGCCTTGGAGTGTTTCTTATCATGGTGATCTCGAAAACATGTATACAGTGTTAAGTATGCAATTCTAAATGTATGACTTTAGAAGAAACAAACATATAACTGTTGCAGGCAGTACAAGTACAAAAAGAGGAATAATTGTGCAAAATTGGTGGATTGAGTTAAGTTTGTATATGATGTGATTTCTAGTGCATCGCGCATGGCAATTCTTTTAAGTGACCTGATTTAAGATATGAGCAACTTCATTTGTCATACATGCGAACAACAAAGACACAGATAAGCCTGTGTATTCACACTGTCTAATCAGCGTATTTTTTGCCACTGCATCATTACTATAGAAATTAGTACAAATTACAAATTTATTTGTTTGCATAGTCGAAATTACTTGTCGTGAAATGCTGCCTCATATTGTGAAAATAGGGGATATAACTTCGAGTTGTATATGCTTTTATCAAGTGCTATTATCTAAAAGTTTCCTTTTATTTGTTTTGTTATAAACTTTTCTCATTGTGATATCGCAATTTTCATTGACTTAGTTAAGATTATTTACTATATATTTATTGTATACATTCAATATTTGCATGTACAATGCGTATTTATATACTCCATAACTTTGATTTCTATTGATTGTTGTAATTGTTGTTTGGCGAAATAAATTTACATTTTCATATCTCACTTGTTTACACCCTTTATATACTATGCACGAATCAGATTTCCAACCACGACGAAACATAAACCAGACTGCAAATTCCGTGACAACGACTACACGAGCCAGTCTAAAGGCTAGAAATTTCGGAATCTGCACGTAGATCAATAATAAATCCATATATTTATGTGTCATAACAGCCGTACGGCTAGACAATCTCCATAAGAACAGCTATACGAATAGAGCCGTATGACTAGCCTCTTGTCAACCAGTACGGGGCCGTACGGCTAGCCTCTTGTCTACCCGTACGGGGCCATACGACTAGCCACTGCCAATAAAAAAGCATGTTAAATTAGTTAATTTGCTACTGTTGTGAAATAAGGTCAATTCCAACAGCCTTGCTGTTGGGCTAGCTTTTTAGCGACGTAGTTAAGGTGTCGGACTACCACTCTGGAGGTCGTGGGTTCAATCCCCGGCTTGAGCTCAGTATTTTCACAATAATGGCGACGAGGCAAAAAAGAACTGTGAATGCGGGAATGGGTCTGAGCTGTTTAATGGTTTCTGGGAGGGCCATGCGGATGTAAGACATGCTGTAGCGGGCGTGTCTGGGCCTTGAAACATTAAAAGGGGGAGAAGTGTAGTGAAATAAGGTCACTTCCAACAGCCTTGCTGTTGGGATAGCTCTTTAGCGACGTAGTTAAAGTGTCGGACTACCACTCTGGAGGTCGTGGGTTCAATCCCCGGCTTGAGCTCAGTATTTTCACAATACTACTGTGTCAAGAAAAAATAATGAAAAAATTGGAATTCATAGGTTTGGATACTATACGCCTTTTCTGGTGACTTTGACCGACATATGAACATTCGGAACCAATGTTATTTTCTTCAGAAGCTGTGTTGCATACGTTTTTCTAAATGAAAAATATATATGGGTGGATGGGGAATGGAATTATTGATGCAAGTACATGTGGTCCAGTACTCATGTTCATTATAAAGAAACGTAAAGTAGTACTTCTTGGACATTTTTGGGATGTTAATGTTTATCAATAAAATATTACAGGATCTACATTTTAATAAATATGCATGTTTATTAAACCTACCCAAAACTTTTCAACACATCGAATGTTATAGATGGCGACACCTCTGCATCGTCTGCAAAAACGCTAGTTATTTTTAAATTTGTATTACTTAATATGGGAATGATGTCAACGATTCTGTTCAGAAGATTTACTTTTCTTATTGAGATAGTTTCAGTTCCGTTTTAATTATTTTTAATTTGAAATACGCTACGTTTGTCTCATTGTTGTTTAAATCCGCCATTTCCGAAATGCAATATAAAAATCATTTGTTAAGTACTCACCGATTGGCTAATAGCGTGTGGTATTGGCTGCAATAGCCAATGAAAATCGCTGACGCTTTACATGTCGACTGCGCACAACGAAACAACCCGTATAATAAAAACAAATTTTGAACAGCACTTTCGGAAAACTGTGAATTTTTATTTTTAGTTTAGGATAAAATACCAGGTCGGCGGGTGATATGTAAATAAAAAAAACGAAAATGACTTTTATTTTTATTTGTATGTGTCGAAAAATAGGGTCGGTCGCTCCCGTAAAACAGAAAATTAAAAAATGCTGGCCTTAGTGTTGTGCATGTAGTTTGTCACAAACCAGACAACCGTTTAATAACATAACTAAAGGAAAATGCACGTTATTCTCATGCTCTCATTCTTGATCTTGTCAACCGTCTCGTTTTCTCTTATTTAGTAAACATGTATGCGATCATTCTCAGCGGAATCATTCTGTTGATTACTGTTTGTATTTCATCAGCCATACCTCTTGACAAGCTGAACGTCCACGGCAGCTGCTAGGTGGAAATGTTGAGCACTCAAAGTCGCTCCTCAACCCAACCCAAGATATATTAAGAGATTTCGTCTGTACATGCCCAAGATTACAGTCAATAGTAAGCTATATGTATATATTATGCTATTGAACGCGTTCAAGGTATTTCAAAATTATGTGGTATTGTTGTTTTTAAAAGTATATCAACTGTACAATGCGATCAACATAACTATTGTATATAACACACACTACTTAAAATGTGTAGTATAAACACGTTTATTTACTCGTATTACATAATTGTATATTCTATGTTTGCGCAATAAAGTGATCTTATACAAAGAGCAATTATGTATTGTGAATGAGTACACAGTATTTAAAATGCGCTCAGCCAACATCAGACTTAAAGTAAGTGTAGTATAAAAAGCCAAAATAGCTGGACATAACTACAGGAGCAATTCCTTGGGGATTTCTTTGATAAATGTTTCCTGCTTGCTTAACTTGTACAACGTTTTAACGTTATAAGCAGCTGTCGTTCATTAGATTGTGCACCTTTTAGCCCATTTATGCACAGTGGACTCTCCCATCCTTCTAAATTGGATCAATTTATTTCCAAAATTAGGGGTGTCAAGTATATTTATTTCTATATTTAGAATATTTCATAAAGAAATTCATTTAAGCAAACAGCGCAGACCCAGATGAGACGCCGCATTATGCGGCGTCTCATCTGGGTCTACGCTGTTTGCAATGTCCTTTATACAGGACGCTAGGCATAAATGGGTTAAAAACACAGTAAATGCTCTTTATCCAACAGTCTAAATGGTGACTTACAGCTGTAAGTTTAACATTAAATTAATATTTTACGACAGTTATATATGCTTCGCTGAAGACTAAATGTATGTGTATGATGTTTATTTCTACAAAACTATCTTTTTCAAACGACTTTTGAATGCTATTGCCGTTCATTATACCTTTTTATGTCAGTAGAGTGCGCGTTTATGTGCATTGTTTGCATCCCCACTCGCTTACTTGACCCACTGTATTTTTTACTAATAATTTTTGTTATATTATACAAGACGCCCTGTTTTCTCAATGCATAGCACTTAATGGCAAGTGGGTCTCAACACCACATATAAATATACATGTACTTCAGACATCAAACTGTTTCATGTTATTTTTCGCGTCTAAATGTTGATTTATCGTATGTATTTTCAAAATGCTTGTTATATATCGCAAACAATAAATTGTTCTCTACAAACTCGCTTACTGTAAAAGTCGTTGTCGTTTGTATGGTTCAATTTTTCATTATAACTGTCACTTTCACTTTGTTAGCATATGTGTTACATATACGAGTCAGTTCGAAAACAATATTGTTACAAATATGAAACATATTGAAATTATTATCCTTACTGTTGTGTAACAAAACTGATTCACTTTTCAATGTGTAACCTTTTTTCTGTATCAATTATCATGTTACTTAAATACAGAATATATTGGTTATGTTTTTTAAAATGCATTGATAAGGAAGAAAAATGGATGTTAATACCATAAACACACTTTGCGGAATTCTATTAACAACAGGGACCGCAATGGTATTCATTTGTTTGCCTTGGTCGAAGCCCTAAGGCCATAGTAATGATACAAATTTCTGAGACAGTCAGAATTGGCTGGCTGCCAAAACCCACGAATGAATGAATTCCCTAAAGTCCGATTCACCACTTGGCGGTCATTCATGCGCAATCAAAGAAGTTCTTCGCAGATCTCAATGACCCGCCTTGTAATTACAGAACATCACTATTTAACATGACAGTGTCATAAAACGTGTAAAAAAATATTATTGAAGGAAAATTGCTTAGCATTGGCTACGACATAGTTTTTATTATTGTTTGCATATTCATGCGAGAATAAGTTCCTCACTTGACGGTCTGCTTCTTTTCGTCACAGTTCAATAAACATGCGTGTTTACTAATGCACGGGATATTCGTGAGTTTTGGCGGGTATAGTGTCATTCGAGGTCCGCTTACAGGAGACAACGCACGTTGTGGTTCAATATATTTGTTTAAAGTTTGATATTTTGTTGGAAAAATGTCGGAAAATCAAGAAGTTTTGTCGGGGAATTTCAGCAGCCGTTGCTCAGCAGGGAAGTAGAATGTTCATTTCAGTGTAGATAATAAATAAACAGTATCAAAAAGTTTAGGGATTTAATAACTTGTATTGTTTTTCATGTTTGGCTAACGTGATTTACATACTTAAGCTTCTTCTTTGTTTATTCGATAAAAGCGGACCGCTTTCTACATTTGGTGTTTGTTGTAATGTTTGTTGTCATCTGTTTGCTAGTAAGCAAAGAATTAATCTATTTCGAACGAACGAAGTGAGGGAGAAAATAAGAATAATTATTTTCTGATACATTTTTTAAGAGATTACATTTGGTATTTATAAACATATTTTAAGATATTGTTATTTTATTTTGCGTTAACGATACATTCAAGAAAACAGAAAATGAAAAAAAAAACAACAACAAATATTCATGATAATTCTTGGAAATATACGAAGTTACCGGATATGATATTTCACTGCGCCGATCGAGCGCGCAAATCGAGCGCGAAAAGTTCTACGTGAGACAAAGTACGCAATCTGTACACAGTTCTTTATCAGGGTAAAGGCCCAGTCTCACGATGATGACGGCGGAGCCCCGGTGCGTGATCCGGGATATACCGGGATGAACCGGGATTCTACCGGTATGAACCGGGGCTCCATTGGGACGACCGGAATGAACCGTGGAAAACCGGGGCTCCACTGGGAAAGTTAAAATGTTTAATACCTCCGGGATGCACCGGGAGTCACCGCGAAGGACCGGCAACGACCGGCGCGGCACCGGGAACAACCGAAACGGCACCGTAAACAACCGGGATGGCAACGTAGCTCCACCGGGGCCCATACAGACCTCGGCAGAGCTACGGCAAGCCCCGGTGAATTCCGTTAGAGTCCCGGTATAGCTACGGTATATAAGAAAACCAGCGCTCTGCCGGAACGACAACGGCATTCACCGGGGCTCCGCCGAGGCATTACCGGCGACGACCGGGGTGAAACCGGGGCGTTGCCGTAGCTCTGCCGGGGTCTGATGCCGGTATAGACACGGTGAGTGCCGGCGGTGTTACGGTATACCGGAGCTTTGCCGGGACGCTGCCGGCTTTCACAGGGGCTCAAACAGGGCACTACCGGTGACAGCCGGGGCTATGCCGGGACGCTGTCGGCTTTCACAGGGGCACTACCGGCGACAACCGTGACTCTTCCGTGGCTTCACCGGGATAAACCATAGCCAGTCCGGGTTGACCGGGACTCTGCCGGGCTGTTGACCGGCTTCAACCGGGGCGGCACCTGGAAATAGTGTGACTGCGTTAAAAAAAATTCTACGAATAATCCCGGTCCTCGCCGGTCGACCGGCGTTAGCAAACCGGGATGGACCTGGGCTCTACCGGCAAAAGTGAGACTTGTGCTTAATTGGATTTTCTTTTGTATACACATATACAAAGGAAGTATGAGGGTTTTCCTGATCTGTTAATTATGTAATAGAAAGCTATTTTAGGCTATTGAAAGTGATTTATTTGACGCCAACAATAACAGTTTTTTTCGGCCATGTTGTTGTTGTTGTATATCTTCACCGCCTATGTAGACGAACCTCTACCAGATCTGTAGAGTTGAACAAAAGGTTATCGTTCCCACAATCCGTATCGTTATGTCCTCCACCGTCTATGTACACTGTACTTGTATATACACAACTATTGTATTTTCTTGCAGTCTCTGAGCTTCTGCACTCAACCAATAGGGTCAATCCGTATAAATTCGGACAAAGGGAGAAATTAGGACAAAACATCCTAAATGCATTTTACGTCACACTAAACCTAGCCCCAGGCCTTCAGTGCCTACAGCGCTTTGATTTTTAATTTGCTGGTTAGTTCAACTTTTAATGAACCATTTCTACGTACAAAAACCACATCAATGACCGACATCGCTACACATGGTGACCGTTTTTGGTTTCTAGCCGCTCTGTGCGTGTGTTTTCGAAGCAACGTCCATTAATATGCATCTGAAATATATCCGTTGGTAATTAGAATATCATACAAAAGCTACAATAAATCCTATGGATTTGTCCTGGAAATTGTATGTTTCCCTTGGAATCATAAGCCACTCTAAGTGTTTCCGCATGCGTCGCTCGCTTTGCAGTCGTGGGTGGAAGGCGTTTTTGAGTCTTTTTGCTACCAAAGTATGTCTCATGTATAAATACATATATTTTTGCAAGTGAAATACATACACAATTATCGGCACAGTGAAGCCTTCATTAGCAACCTTCAATGAGATGGCATTCCCTTTCAGAGGATGGTTACAAGGCGAGAGCTGACGGACTGACGGTCACAAAGAAGCGATTAATACACATGTTTATATTTTATCTCATTGTAGAAATGATTTCAGTGGAGCAATTTAAAATTCCTTCAAGAAATGACAAGTTTTATTTTAAAAGTTGTTATTATGTTGCACTGGTGAATCTTTAACCATGAATAAATATATAATATGAATTAAATTGTGTTTTCTTTTAAATTTGAAATGGATGCAACGATGTTCAAGTTGACCTAGACGTGCGTGTTTTGTTATTAAGTTTGGCTAAGCGTGAGGTTCAGTGAACATTAAAACCGGTGTTAACTCCTAATAATTTGCAATAACCGTGTGAAGGCATTGCCAATCTTAAATTATTATGTGTTAAATCTTTTGCTAGTTGTATTGTATGAGAAATGGCCATTTACTTGCTTTAATATAAGAGAGGTAAGCTGATAACTTTGATGGCCAGACCTATTATTTTTAAGTATGGCCTTGATCTTGACCGCATCGACCAACGGTCTTTGAGTACAACATTTATTATTAAATGCCGACCTGGTAATGCCCCATTCTACACATAATATCACGATGGTGGATATATATTTTAGTTTTGTTTACAAATGACTATGTCGAATTTAAAATACCAAGGGGGGTATACAAACAGGACACATACTTGCCGACTTGTTTCAATAGCTGGATATAACTAATTTGTAATTATACACAAGAATTAAGTATTGAATACGTAACCGGCCTCGATGGTACATATTATGGGTGTAGTTTTGTGAACATAAAAGGGATCCCAGGTATACACTAGGAAGAAAACGCCTAAGTAACATTCCTGAAATGGTCGTCAGGACTCCGATGTTTTACATGAAGAGATGAGGTGTAAGATGACGCATTTACAAGTTTAACAGTTTCCTCTCTGAACCATCTGTAAGTAAGCACCTACCGTACATGTTGTATAAACAAGCGAACGTGTTAAGGTTGTGTGAGTTCAACTGTAAAACATGTCGAACGTGCCTTTCTTGACATCAAACACTTATATATGATGACAATAGTTAAATTGTGCTACTGAAAGGGAGAGGGCGGAATATAACAATACAACAATATATTGACATTTATAAGTCCTGGTACTAATGTTTTCAAATTTGAGTTTCGTGATGTTTTTTATTGTTTAATAAACAAACCATTTAATCGAAAATGTAATACGTATATAGAATACTCCAACAATTTTATACGCACAATTATGACCATGCTAATTGTACAATTCATACATTAATAAATGGACTAAAGGCTTACGTTGTGTGATTCGCTCAGCGAAAAACAACCTTCAAAAGAAAATACTCCTTGGTGTTACACATATTTTATTCTCACAGCTGATAGTTTACAACAATTACATATCATATATCATGACGTCATTGCATGTGAAACCGCTTGCTCCTAATAAAATACATTTAAAACATAAACTATTATAAGCAATTAATTAACCTTCTGCAATTTCCTTTAACTATAAACATTATGATTCAAACGAATTTCACGTGAGTGTATATGGTATTATTTTATCGGATTGCCTTTTTTATTTTAAAATAATATAATACAATTTTCGGCTGTTTAATGTCGTGCAAACGTTAGTTACACCATATTGAACATCTAAAATGACCACATGTCTATCAATCCGATCGTTTAAGCTCATTTCATAAACAACCATACACTCATTAAGGAAACAAACTCGCAATAAAAATCCGTTTAATGCAAGCATATTATCTATGATTTAATAAAAACATAAATGTAAAGCATCGGAGAACAAGAGTCAGCACTCGACAAGAAGTGCAAACCCATATTTGCATTATAGATCAATCTATATTCCAGCAAGCATTGATTTCGCATAAAGTAAGGGTCACCATATTCATTGGAGGCAATAGCAACCACTCCTTTGCCAGCGCCAACATTGAATGGAGCTCTATGAAGCACGTTAAGACATGCCAACACAATGGGACTCAGAGTTAGTTTCCGTTCACTTGGCATTTTTTAATGTCTTACAAATGAAAATTATGTTGATTGTCAAAACATTAATGGAAGGCTAAATCACGTAGGATTTTTTCTAAAACAACATGCGACATTTTAAGTGAGTTAAGTGGAGGACATTTCCTTCTTGAAAAATTGTTATTTAGTTCATTAAACACAGTATAAAGTTTGACAGTTGTGAAGACATGGCGAAGCCTAGCATCATTAGTTTTTTATGATACAAACGCTCATTTACATTAAATATGCATGCACAATGTTAACCTTTCGATATTAAACAGTGCCTTTGTACTAAAATATTATCAAGACTAACTCAAACGGGCAAGGTTTCATTTATGTACAGAAGCTGAGAAAATATTTTTTTCTCATTTCTATAAGATATTAATTGAATATGTGTCTTTATATAATGAGCAAAACAGCAAAAGTCGAAATTTGAGAAACATATTTTGTTTAATCAGAATAACACAAACAAAAAAATCAACTTCTACGTAGTTAACATAATCTATTTAAAAATAGAAAGGCATGTTCATAATACAATAAACACTTTTAAGAGATTCTATATCTTTTTGATTGATAGTAAGTGAAGTGGAATTGTCCTCAGACAGTACCACGCACTAATATATGGCGATTATTTTGCTTTATATATATATATATATATATATATATATATATATATATATATATATATATATATATATATATATATATATATATATATATATATACACACATTTCTTTTTTGTCCGTGTCAGGATGGCACTTTCAATATTTTTAGGAAAACAGTTACAATGTTTCAAAATCGGTTGGTTGATCTGTCCAAAACTCCACGAATACATTTGACAAGTGCCGCGCTCCTAGATCCACGATTTGTTCGAGATTAAATCTCACCATAGTAAAGAACATAGATTTACGTCAATATGTTACAGTCATCTGTACACAAATGCATAGACACACTACCCGAATGTGCATACACAAATATAAAGCCCGCGGAAGAATGCTATAATTTATAACAATGCGGGGAATCACGTGGTCAGATTTGAGAAAAAATGGCTCGATTCGATGGAGAAATTGAGTCTTCAAACAGGTACATATACCTTATTACTTACTTGTTTTTATTCGGATAACAACTATCATAGGGACAACCGAAAGCGGTTTCAGCGAGTATCAACCGTTTTCCGCTGGCTGGTCTGAGTGTGGAGATAACTCATGGAATATTTCGCGATTTCCTGAACCGTCATATATACACAATAATAAAAAACAAGATGGATACAAAAGTAAGTCTATGAAGATAATTTCTAGAGTTTGTGATGAGTGATTGCTCGATTAATCATATACACAATCATAAAAACCAAGATGGATATAATAGTAAGTCTATGAAGATAATTTCTAGAGTTTGTGATGAGTGATTGGTCGAATAATCACTGATAAGTTCTTCCCTTAAATTGTTTGCGTGATATATATATATATATATTTTGCTATGTTTATTAGTTTACTTTTATCTTTTGTAGACACGAGGATGTTAAGTTTTTGGCCACGTACAATACTAAGATTTTAAGTATTTTCTTCTTAATTGAAAATATAAGGGGAACGTGAAAATAAAATTATATTCGTTTTCAATTAGATCTGAATTACAGATTTTGCATTTTTTGTCTTCTCTATTTATATTATAATAACGCCCTTATTCAATTTTAAGTTTGTGTGGTAATAGTCTAAATCTACGTAATGCTATTTTATTTTTTTATTTTGTTTAATGATATGTAGGTATGGTTCGAATTCAAAACTACTTTTGAATGTACAATACGTGCTAAGTCTCTCGGATTGATAAATGTTACTGTGCAAGTTCTGTTTGAATTGATCTATTATTTTATGGTTTCTAGTGATGGTTTAGTAATGTCTTGGTTTATCCATACATCCGCAAGACCCATTTCTTCCAACATTTCTTTTATGTGTGACGTCCAGTTATTTTTATTGTAATTTATTCCATTTTCTGCGTCCGTTTTTAGCATGAAATAAATCTTTTTCATTATGTAATTTTCCTGTAAATTAAGGAGTTTTATCCAGTATTGAAACATAATAATTGTTCGACGCTCGTACGACGGTTTCCTACCAAGTTCACCATACAGACCCATAAGGTGAGTTGATGTTTTAACGCATAGTAATTTTCTAAAAAATGGATTTTCTCAATTTCTTTTGCTTTATGTTGACCCAACACGTCAGCTGAGTAGTTCAGAATTGGGTTTATTAATATATTAAATATTTTTTTCTTGTGATTGAAATTCATATTGATTAAAAACGGAAAGAGTTTATGCATTGCCCTCGACGCATGTTCTGATATGCACTTCTGAGTTCTGTTCAAGTGTCCGTTTTTGAAAATATAAACTCCTAAATATTTAAGGTTCATGTAGAGGCTTCATTTTGAAAAATGTGGGACCCCTAGCATTGAACTCAAATTTGACTAAAGGAAGAGTGCCACCTTGATAATGTATACATATATGCTTTAATGGATGTTTTTCCTTCAAACTGCTACCAATTTTGTACATCAACGTATCATAACATCCACAAAATCAATCAAAATACAAAGAGATTTTAACACTAAAATATACATTATTTTCAAAAATCTGAATCATGTTTATTCCACGTATTTCGGTGGAAAATTATATAACTAGTGAATGATATCGACATTGACGAGGGCAAGTTACGCTTAAATAGTAAAAAAAGTTTGCATATCTAGAAATATCAAAACTCGAACACATGTCATTTCATCACCATGGGGGCAGCCATTTTTAAATTAATAAAATAGAAAGAAACATGCTAAAAACTCACTCATCGCCTAATTGACATTCCATACGGTTGACGATGACAAATGCATTGGATTGTAATCTTTCCGTTGATGTTTGCAAACTGCACGATCAGACCTCATTAACACTCAAAAGAATAACTATGTAAGAAGCATTTCACCAATGTTTACAATCGTTGTCGAATCACATATACTTTATTATTGCGCATAAAATAGTACGCTTACAGACTGACAGAAAGATCTAGATTACTCCGTTCAATTCATCACGGTATACTATTCTATTGATAATATATAATAATACATCGCTTTAACAATCTAAAAGTAGTAATAATTCTTTTAAACGGAGTTTTTAATAACGAAAGTGAAAACAACGGAAGTTGGTTGGATATTCTGTGAGATGCACTTCGGCTCCAGAAAAACAATACAAATTAACTAAAAAGACGTGTGGGGGACAATTTTCAGCTGGAAACTATTTCAAATAGGGTAAGTGATGATATCTCTACGCGGTCATTTCTGTTATTTAGTGCGATCTCTTGCTGATTAATGTTAATAGTTGTTTTACAAGTTGCCACCAAACTGTCAAAATAAGCATGTGTTATCTCAGGTATGTGTATACACATACCCGGTTTTCTCACCACTGCACGTGGTTTCGACCGATTTGTTTTGCACGTTTTTCTACGGATCACAGCGATGGCCACGCTTTCAAATGGGTAGAAGGAATCGAAACATAAAATCAATCGTTTTGCCAATTTCTTTATATTCCTTTACAATTTTATATGTCGTCTGCAATCTATTTCAGTTTGAGATGGTTTAAAATTTGCAATTTGGTTGAGAGGTAAATAACAAAATTGTTAAGCCTTTGAAATAGAATTGTGACTCTTATTATCCACCATACCTGGATTGTTAGAAAGTAGTTACGTTTTAGTTATTTTTAGAACTATGTTTAGGATATTTATCCAAAAAAGGCAGTTTAATAAAAACTCATTTGTTGTTTTATGACAATAATTTTCTGTGAAATGTTGCTAACTTGACCTTGTATATGTATATAGCTTTGTATTTATTCAACTTAAGGTAGTGCATATCATTCCTAACTTTAGATTGAGATTTTGTAAATTAGTGTAAAAAAGTATTGGTTTTAAACCAAAATACGAATAAAGCACACAACTATTGAATGTCAAAAATGTGTTTATGTTATTCTATCCGTCTTTAGCTTTAAAATGATATATAGTTTGACCATATTGTACCACATTCAATGAAGAAAAACCAAAGCGAAGTTTTAATGAATTTTTTCCCCCCCATGAACCTTAAAGGATGAAACTACTTCAAGCTTTTCGCCATATAGGAATATGTCGATATTTGGTGGCTTTGTGCTTTCTCAAATATCATTATTTTTGTTTGTGCTGCATTAATCTTTAATTTCCATGTATAACACTATAACTCGATATCGTTTAACATGGATTGTAAAGCGGCTTGTGAGGTTGCGAATAGAACCTGATCGTCCGAAAAAGTATCAAAAATAATTAAAGCTCATTGATCGAAGATACATATATTCGAGTTATTATTATTTAAAATATCGTTTACGAATACCATAACAAGTAAGGTTGATCCACAGTCATCCTGTTTAACTCCTTGATACGAGTATATGATGTCTGACATCTCGTTATTATTTTTTATTACTGATTTGACAGTGGAATACATCGCTTTAATAGCATTAATCATTTTGGTGCTTATGTAAATAGTTTTGCCATAAGAATGGGAGATTAATTTTATCGTAGCATTTTTCATAATCTATGAATGCGCTGTGAACTTTTAGTCCGTAGTTTATTACTTAACATATGATAGCATGTAATAAGAAAATGCAATCAGCTGTGCTTTTACCTTTTTGATACCCAAACGGAGTTTGAATTATCGTTTCATTATTTGTGGTCCATATTGAAAGACGATTGAAGAGAAATTGTGAAAATATTTTACCTCATATATTATTGAGTGTTATTCCTCAGTAATTGTGTGCTAGGTTTTGATCACCGCCTATGAATATTGGTATAATGTAGCACAATCCTTAGCATTCAGGGTATACAGCATTTTAAAATAGGTTGTTATATAGTGTGTGTAGGTAAGCTGATTTAATATCAAACGCGCTTTTTATGTATTCTGCTGATATTTCATCATTTCCACATGATTTATTATTCTTTTGTTTAAAAACTGCTTTCTGTTTGTCATTTAACGTTATTTCGCAATCCAAATTATGATTGTTTGTTGCCTGGTTTTCAGCAGCATTTTCATCATGAGTGTGTTCATTTGAAGTTGGATTTTCACCTAGCAGGGAATTGAAATGTTCAAATAGATCATTCATTTGTATATTGTTTATTTGCTTATTTTTATTACTATAATTTTTCTTGATAGTTTTCCAGAATCTTCTAGGTTGTGATTTGGCGATGTTTTCAAGTTTAATATCTTCGTTTGTTTTATATTTAGTCTTTGCAGTTTTAAATTCGTGTTTTGCGTCATGACAGTCTTTGTGGAACCACGGGGGTTTTGCTCTTGGATAACAGTTGTGCAAGTTATTGTGTGTGAAAGTTATACTGAAAACCCGTGTTGCTTGCTCATGCATGAAGTTTGTGAGCAGATTTACAAAATCTGTTGTTTTTATTAAAATCTGAGAGCTTATTTATATTATTGATAAGTGATTCACGAAAAACATGCGCGGATTCTTCGTTGGAAAATAATTAAGTTACTGTGTGTTTTCCTGTATTACAATATTTGTTATTTAATGGATGCTCATTTAATTTGGTTCAAGATATATGGCAGCGTGATCTGAAAAATTGCTCCAATATAGTATCTTAAAATCATGCACAAGTTGAATACAGTTTATGTTTACCAACAAGTAGTCAGTGACGCTGAGACCGCGTGGTGATATAAACGACTTAGAGCTGTAACGATTCGGTTCGATGCATCGAAAAACCGGTTCAACACCGCCGATTCGATTTCGATTTCTATACCAAAACGGCCAATTTCGATTCGTTGGTAGGTGGTTATTACGTAAAAGGAAATGGTCAATATTTTCGTCATCTTGCACACAGTCTCTCGATACATTTAGGTACGCATCATAGTTTATAACATCTGACAGAGTTCCAGTTCTAGCATTAAAGTCACCAACAATACAAGTTGTGTCAAAAGGTTCATAACGTTCTATTCCTTTTTCGATTTCTTCAAAAAGTCAAAATCTTACCTATTAAAACTTTAGCGTTAGCTGGTGCTATATAACATAGACAAATTAATACTTCTTGGTTATGAGATAATAATTCTTTTTTTATTTTAATCCATATGATACAATTGCTATTTTGTTCTATGACAGATATGTGATTTTTAAATTTATCATGAATATAAACACTAAGGCCGCCACTAAAACGACCTTTTTCGTCCCATGGCTTTTATTTCTAAATAGATGGTAACCAATGTAATTATTTAAATAATAGAGTCAATACCATGCCTGGTGTATAATATAATTGTATTGAACGTTTTTCGCAAAGAAGCGATCTTCTGCGAAAAACAATTATGTAAAAGTATTCATTATTGTAAGTGAGTTAGTGAGAAAAGCAAAAGAAGTATATAATTTAATTAATACATTAATAAATCGAATTATTAAAATTACTTATTAAAGTTTGTGTAATCTAATGAGCCACAATAGCTTCGCAGAACAGCAGGATAAATTCCTTAGGCTGAGTGTACAAATGGTTTTTGCCTGTCATATTTGTACAAGGATTTAACGTCTTGAGCAGCTGTCGTACAGGAGATTGAGTACATTTCAGAACAGATGGAGTACTCTCGATCCTACATTGAAAATTGTTGTATTAAGGATCGCGTTTGAAATTAAATTAAACGTTTTGCAGCCTTACAATTATGCACTTTGTTTCGAATTTATTTTATGCAAACAGCCATTTTTATGACAGCTGTATATGCTACGATGAATTAAAACTATTTTGTCTATTACGTAAATAGTAACACACACGAAGTAGCTGCGATATTGTTTTCAAATGAATTTCGAATGTAACTTCCGTTCCCAATTTTATGTCAATATATGTACCGTTTATGTGCATTGTTTGCATTTGCATACGCTTGTTCGACCAACTGCGTTTACTATTTAATTTTGTTACATTATACATGGCTCTTATTTACATTATTTTGATACATAGTATGGTTTATACAAATGCCGATGTTCTATCGCAAAATATTAATTGTTCTCTATTAACACGCTTATTTTAAAGTCTTGTCATGTGTTATGCTAGTTTTTCTACAGCACTATCAATTACGCCTTTTACGTATATTAGTTACATATAACGGTCAGTTTGACAAGACAAATCTTTAGCAACATGCAGTTTAGTGAAATACTAGTCCTTCGGTTGCGTAGCAACATAATTGTCACTGTTCAGTTAGTAACTTTTGGTCTATCCCTTGAGATATTACTTTAATACATAATGCGTTAGAAATGTTTATAAACTGCGTCGCTAATGAACAGAACACGAAGTTAATATTACCAAAACACTTTGAGGAAAGCTGTGAACAACGTGACGCGGAGATATACCTTTGTATTAAGTTTGGTTTTTGATTTTAACGAACAAGTTCTACGTACAAAACAACATTCCTCGACATCGCCATACATGACGACAACTGTTTTGGCTTCTGGCCGGCTCTATGCGTGTGTTTCAGAAGTAACGTCCATAAACATGAATCCGTAATATATCCGTCGGTAATTTGAATGTCAAACAAAAGCTACAATAAATCCCATGTATTTGTTCTGGATTGTATTTCTTTTTTTCGGAATCTAAAGCCTAAGTTTGTCCGCATGTGTCCCTCACTTTGCAGTCGTAGATGGAATGTTAAGTTGTTTTTGAATATTCTGATTTCCAAAGTATATCCTATGTATCGACGACACAAAGCTATAATACATTTGATATTATAAAAGTGAAATGTTAACACACATAGCGGCAATTTGAAGTCTTAAGTATATTCCAACAAGATGAAGGAATTAATTATTCATCAATATGTATATATTTCATCTCATTCTTATATTTCTTCTGGAAATAAAATGCTTTTTCTCGAATTTGTTTTATTATTTTGCTCTGGTAAATATTGAACCGATGAGTAAATAGATTGCAGTTAAATTGATTTGATATTTAACTCTCTTTTAAATTTGAAATAAAAATCAATAATATTCAAATTGATTTAAACGTAGGTGTTTTAATTTTGGGCTAAGCATGATGCTTAGTGCACATTTTAACCGGTTTAAGTCACACATACTTTGCATTTCTCTTCCGACAGGGTACGCCAAGCTTTATTGAGTTGATGTTAAATGTTATGTTAGACATATTGAAAGAGGAAATGTTCACTTACTTGCCTTAAAGTCGCCCGAGTTGATATTTCTCACAACACTTCGGTTATCTCAACTGACCAGAATTGATCAGTATTCGTCAGATACATTCTAAAGCTGAACTCTTCCATACTAATTTTCGCAAAAAAATGTGACAAAAAAATGCCAAAAGCATAAAAAATACGAAACCTAATCATGTACATAACGGAATCCTCAAGACTATAAATAACCTATGACGTATGCACGCTTTGGGTCACGTGAGCGCCAATTTTTACGTGATGTCCAGTTCCGCGCATTTCAAAACAAAGAAGAAATACTAAATAACACAATCAGTTTGTATGTGTTTGGATCTAAATCCATTTATGCTAATACTTTGTACGTTTAAACTTTAAAGACATATTTTAAGTTTTTTTCGTGTACACTTGCAAGTTATCTACCTTTATAACATATACAATATCAAAACGACACAAACATGGCTGCGTGTTTAAAAAATACATTACAACTGGACATACACGACACACTATACACGAGCTTCAAGTAATCAAGACACTTACATGTACAAATAAAGATGGCTTCGCCCATGAATTAAACGTTAACGGGCATTTCATATTGATAAGGTAAAAAAATAAATCATAGCAGACGATAAAAAGTGTGTCGGTAGAGATTTAAAGCTAAAATTTAAACTACGTGAAAACAAGCGTTCGATAGTAAAGTTAACATGGGACGCGTAATACGAGTATTGAAAATGTAGACATAGAGCAGACGGAGTGTATTTACGAATTAAATCGGCACTATAAAACAACATAATGTGAACATGATTTAAACGAAATGTGCATGTGTAAGACAGAATATATTAAAACTGGCAATGACATGATTATTCATCATTCATGCAAATGGCGTTGTAAACAATTATGCAATGGTCACGTGGTTTTACATGTGACCCGCGCGTGTTTAACTTTATGTGCCATAACACATACATAAACAAACTCGACGAATTGTTCTTTGCATTTTATTCAGTTGTTAACATAATGTTTCCAAGTCCATTTAATTCTTAAAATCAGTGATTAATGCAATACTTCCAAATCCACGTAATTCTCCAAGTAACCAACAACGTTTACAAGACATGACAAAATCCGTCCAAATCCATCTTGATAGAACTCCACCCCACCCCACCTGGGGTTTGGTTCTGAAGATAACCTCTAGCGTACCTCCTACGTGTTAAATCCTTATTGTTTTTAGTGTCCAAAACGCATTGCTTATATACATGTATCGTTACATAAACATGTCAACTTGATGGGTCAAACCAATTTATAAACGGGCGCATTTACCATCTGTCAAGTGCACATACACGACTACAAACATCCATTTATCATGTAATCTTGTCATGATCTTATAATTTAAACGGACTGATTTTATTTTCAAGCGCACCTCAGTTGTCAACAAATTTATGAGTTCCGATCATACTGACGTTAACCCGGGCATGCATTATTGTGAACAAGATATACCGGTATGGATCTATTGCGACATTTAGATCATTTCTGTCCATAGACATAAATTGAAAAGGCCTATCTTTGTACTGAATTTGGGCATTTCCTGACCGATTTTGACCAAATTGTTTGCACATCTGACATAAATACCATCACATTTTGACTCATGATCACTTTTTTGCGACACATAACAAAAATGGGAAAATAAACCAACATTAACTCTGCCGGCTTTGATCAAAATGTTTGTTTTTAGATTTTATTTCATTATTATGTTTAAGAAGATTCAGTGTTCATACATAAATTGACAGGACACAAAAGGTGTTTAAAATTTGACCTTTAAGTATGACCTTGATCCTAAGGAATTTACCGACGGTCTATACATGCGACATTGACGCATGAGGTGCCGACTTGAACATTCACAATTTTACACCATATTTTGATGGTGGATTAGTTGTTTTGGAAATGTAACAGGTTAAGTAGGAAGTGATATTTACGGAAGGACATATATAGAGAATACATGGTTGGTGCTGAGATGAAGAAGCTTTATCTGGCGAGGCTAAGAAAGAAAAATAAGGCGAGCTTTAGCGAGCCCTATTTTCATTTTCGGGCCGAACCGTAAAAACTAATTTATTCGACCCTGCTTTATTAGTTCAATGTTTGCATCAGAGGCAGGATAAACATACCAACTTGCTTCAACAGCTATATATTGATGATTTGCAATTACACACACGAAATAAGTATCGAATACGTAACTGGCCGCGATGGTACAGATTATTGATGCTTTCTTGTGATAATAATAGCGAGTATACACTAAGAACAACTGCGTTGGTTAACTGTCAGTAATAGTAAACAAAACAACGATGTTTTAATTAATCCATTTATGCCGAGTGGACTCTCCCATCCTTCTAAATTGGATCAATTTATTTCCAAAATTAGGGATGTCTAGTATATTTATTAATATATTTATAATATTTCTTACAGAAATTCCTTTAAGCAAACAACGCAGACCCTGATGAGACGCCGCATCATGCGGCGTCTCATCTGGGTCTACGCTGTTTGCCAAAGCCTTTTTTTCTAGACGCTGGGCATAAATGGGTTAAGTTGTAAGATAACGATGACAAATGGACGTGTTTGTGTCTACAATTACGGTTTCACATTTGTTATTTAGCCTAACAGTACATGTCTTATAAACAAGCAAACGTACAAAGAGTTTGTGATAAAAAAACCCATTGAATATGTTTTTTTTTGACACCCAAAAACTTATCAAAGCATTTTTACAAAATTTGAATTTATAGTATGTAACATTTAAAATGCGATAACAGCACATTAATAGGAACACGTTTCGAGAGAAAGTCTAAAATGACAACATTTACACCATTCTATTGAAAAGGTAGGAAAACCAGGCAAGTCTTACACTTGTTTAAAAACTGTTTTTAACCCAATTAATGCTTAGTTGACCATATATAAATAACGTCTCTAAGCATAGTCTCTCGTTTGATATTGAACGTATGAACTTAATTATGATACATATTCAATTTGGACAATTTTGACAATTGTTGGGTTTACCAGACCCGAGATTCAAGATGGTGGCGGGGGGGGGGTGTGTTCAATAGTGCAAGGCACAGAACCCTCTTATCTCACATCAGATTGTAATATACATTTGTCAATAATATGAGTGTTGGTAGTTGTAATAGAGTGTTTGAGTTTCGTGTCAATTTTCATATTCAAACTGTTGAAATGGATATATGCTATGCGTAAATAGAATGTTCAGACAAATGAATACTTTCTGTTATGATTATAGTATGTATACAATAAATGCATTATTACACTAACAAAAATCCGTTTTGTCATTTCTTAGCGAGACCCAATCAACAGAAAATAATACAAGGTGTAAAACAGATTTTACTTAAACAGATTAGAGTGCTAAACAATTTACATATCAGATAGCATGACGACATAATATGTGAAAACGTTCGCTTCTTATGAATTTGTCATGCCAAAAGTTAATAAAGAAATACATGTAAAAGATACATTTATTTAAGCAAATACGATCTTTAATGGCCTTTTTGTTTAATTATTATGAATGAAACAAATAAGCATATGTTTATCAGCTTGCGTTTTTAACTTACTTAAAACAATAATGGGCGTATTTGGTTGTGCAATCACACCATATGTCAAAGCTTCTATTTCCGTATTTCAATGTATCAAATTGATCAGTTTTGTCCATTGCCTTAAATACAATACAAGTATACAGAAAATAAACTCGCAATAACAAATAGCCGTCATTTCAATGGAAGCATATAATCTATGATTTTATAAAAAAACAACATAAATGGAAAGCATCCAAGAACAAGAGTCAGCGCTCAACAAAATGCCAATCACAAATTTGCATTATAAATAACTCTATATTCCAGCAAGCACTGATTTTGCATAATGGAAGGATCACCATATTCATTGGATGCAAAAGCAACCACACCTTGGCGAGCGAAAACATTGAATGGAGCTTTACGAAGCACGTTCATGTTTGCCAACAAAATGGCACGCAGAGTTGGTTTCCGTTTACTTGATGACATTTCGAATCTCTTAACATGTATGTTTATCCTCAAAACATTAACTTTAACGGGAGTCTAAAGCAAGTTTGATTTTAAAAATAAAACTCATGCCACGATTAACATGTGTTAACTGAAGGGATTTTATGGTTTTAACATTTGGTGTTTAGTTCACCAAACTCAGTATAAAGATTTGTTTATTGCAGCAATAGCCCGGAGGCTGGCGTCAACAAATAATTGTTTTATGACTCAATCGTTTATTTACATTAAGTTTTTAAATATTGTCAGGACTTACACAAGCATGCAAAGTTTTATTTGTTTCTGCAAACGATGAGGAAAGTGTTTCTACAACTGCCTTGCGAAAAGTTGGAATTTGACAAATAGAGGTTTTTAGTTAAGATTAAGATAAACACAAAACATTAACAAACGACAACTACATAGTTGAAATAATCTATTTAAATTTAACTGTATGCGTTCAGAATAAAAAAACAACTTTGAATTGATTCTTTAGCATTGTGTATGACAGAAATGAATTTTGTTTCGAACCGAATTTGTAATAGTCTCTTTGCATTTACCTTGACAGTGTATATGCCCTTTCAGCGTTCACACTGAATTCAGAATACTTCATTAATGAGTCTTCTTTTGAGACACATCTGTAAATATCATTAGAATGCATATATATATATATATTCATGAAATATTAAATTTACGATTGAAACGCTAAATAATCAAAACGTTAAATTTGTTTGGATTAAATTTGTTCCATGTTTGCTCATCTTCGCGCATACTTTTGACTAGATCTGAGTATTGCTCAAGATCAAAACTTCCCATTGTAAACATAAGATGACGTCACAACGTTAATGTCGTCTATACCATGATGCTCGAGCATTATGTTTCGCATGTGCAAACACATATATATAGTACCCGGAAATTAAAAAAATATGTCTAAACAAAAATAGTTTCGGAATAATGTTATAAAAATACATAGTTTAACATAATAACGTTAACATTGTATAAAAACAGCCAATACACTATTAAAGTGTTTAATAAAGGTATGTTTGATCAAATGCATGTACTTATCACATGGCTTTTATGTTCACTTCCGAATACGTAAACAATCATAAACATTTGAGAGTGAAATGTTTGTTCAGTTATCAAATTCGGTAGATAAGCATTTAAAAATTAATTCAAATGATGAGCAGAATGTATGAACATAGTAACATATAACCTATATACAGTATGGGGAAGTCTGCCATTGTTAAAAGAAAGCGTCCCTTGAAAAATAATACCGATTTCCCATCACTCAACAGCATAAGCAAAAATGTTAGTTGAGAAGCAGCATACGTGGACATCGTTTCTTTGAATGGGAGGTTACACTTCACTCGAAGTTTGGACTGCCTTATCAATGCATTCACCTTAGAGTGTGATGTTTGACATATGTATTTTTTCATTGTTTTTAACATGACCCTAACAAATGTACATTCCCCGACAATATGTATTCTATTTCAGTATACATCAATATCACGATATCACTGGAGAAATATTCATTTGTTGAAATGCCAACTTCTCCGGAAGTCCAGTGACATCGCTGGGGCGGACGAGACATCGCTGTGGCGGACGAGACATCGCTGGGGCGGACGAGACATCGCTGGGGCGGACGAGACATCGCTGGGGCGGACGAGATTCTAGAATCGTAATCTTATATGTAATACGTTCAAACGGTGTAAACAATTTTTTTTCAATAAATGCTTTTTTTTGGTAAAAATATTGCATGTAAATTTGAAAATTGTTATTATAGAAGAATAGCATGTTCAATATATCACCGAATTTATAAAATCATTTTATTCATATAAATTCCACAACATGTTAGAACATCCTTTCAAAAGCAATTAAGCCCTCAATTTGCCATTTTTTAAACATAGTCTCTCTCCACGTTTTACATTTTCGAAACATCAAACACAAAGTACATAATTGAAAATATTTACAAGTGCATGTTGCAATTTTTGTTATCAAAGTTGAGTAATTTTCTTTTTTTTAAGAGAAATTATCAACCATATTGAGTCCACCATATTATTAGATCTAAAACAATAATGTGTTTAATTTTTACAGGTCCATTCCGAATGAAGTTGTGGAAGCAATCATATTTATGCTTTAACAGTTTAGGTCATGGAATTGCAATGATAATCATGCATTATAAGGGTAAGTAAAAAAGATTGTAAAATTGTTATATTCCCTTATCGTGTAATATTTCTCCTTTTACAAAAGATTTTACTTCTTGTTGATTCGTTGCTACTGATGTGTGATTGTATTGTCTGTATCCTACTCATATCAAACATTTGTCAACATATGTGTAACATTGTCTATTGCAATGGTTGTAGGAAATCTAGCGAAGCGTTAAGTTAATTAATTGTAAGATCCATACAGTTAAAGGCATGTACAATCTTCAAATTGAAGTCGCGTATATTCGTCTATAATTATTCATTTTACAAAGCTAGTTAAAATTGATTGAAAATATTGAAAAGTTCCAAAAGAGATCTTGTATTCAGCATTTAATGTGTTAATGGACTAAAATTGTATAAGACATGTTTTGGTGTATTGTCTTTTTGTTTGCAGATGATTTGCAAAAAAAATACTGAAAAAGATACAATTTTAGAAGTTTGAAAATTTAAGAAACTAATATCGTTCTGTTTATATAGAATTACAATTACTTGCGTGTGTCATATAATGACCTTTGTTGATAAAGAATTATAATTACCTCCTGTTCGACTAATGTATATTTAAATGGATTTGTTCGCATTTTGAAGTATAATTAAAATGTTACAATATGTAGTCTTTAAGCATATATATACTTTATATTTAAACAAGCCAAATGACTTTCCTTACTTTACGAAAATGCAAAATGTAAAATTATTAATAATCATAAAATTAACTAGGTGAAATAATTGACATTTCTTAACATGAGTAACTCACATCAAGAGGCTACATGGTCTAGCGGTAGCGCGTTAGATTTCGCTTGTAAATGTTCCGGATTCAAATCCTCGTACATACTTTTTTATTATCACTAACCGAAAATTTGGCTCACCTTCAAATACCATATTTGTGAAGATTACACCTATTTTGTAACAAAAGTATGGACTGCATAGTTTGTTATAGTAGGTTATACGTCCATGCGTGATCACGTGTGACGGTTAAGAGTTATGCGCTTATTATTATTCATATATTCAATAATTCATCTTCTTGTTTCCGCTTCATTGATTATTGGACGTTTTTGCTTGATTCAGTTGTCAGATGGAGACGCTTGTGACAACCAGCGTCTGAAATCCAAACAATCAACAATGTTTTGATTGGACGAGCAAAGGACATCGTTGACAAGACATACCGAACGGAATTCAATGTTAAAAGATGAAAGTTATACGGAAATCTATTTATGTAATAAAAGATAAATCGATTATTATTCTATCGGTTTGGCATCATCTCAATATTGGTCTAAAGGGAGTTACAACAAAATGGTCTATTCGTTCGCAACAAACAAATAATTTTTAACATAACATGACTTTCAATGAAAATTTGGTTCGTTCAAATAGACGTTTGAAAAATATTGAGGTTTATTGAAGTTAAGAATAAGTTTAAAATCAAGCATAAGTGGTGCTTAATTGATGGATCTGATATAAATCAATTTGTTTTACAACACGTGAAAGAGCAACTCTGTTAACAACGAAATAAATATCCAAACATCATCCTGCTTATATAACTTGTTATTGGAAAGGAGCTGTTTAAGATAAACTTAAAGTATTATAACCAGTATTATTCCTTGAAATAAAGAAGTATTTACCGAAATGAATTTCGGATCCTTAAGTGGTCCCATATCTATAAAGCGATTCTACTCCGTATACTTGACAGCAATTTATTAGACTCAAATTAACATTTGCCATAGGTCTCTGTATTCCGCCTAAGTGCGGACGTGTCATTTTATTGGATCGAGGACGTCACTCAAGGTTTTTGACACACTGACTTCACTGACTATCGTTATTATAGCACTCACCAGTGACCTTCAAAAGGTGAAAAACTTTTGAATTTTGTGATAATGGAAATTGTGGTATTTGTAGTTTTATTAAGCTGTTAGTCGATAATCGTTTAAATTAAAGTTTATATACTGCGTTTTGTGTCTTTGAACTATTATGAAACGTGCTTACAATTTGGTAACTTAAATACCTTACCTTTACATTAACACTGCAGGAGGTATTTAAACTGCTTTAAGCATGATTCCATCTACTAAAAAAGATATTTTTGTCTGAAAGGATTAGTGCCACAAGAACGACAACCTTTTAATAACAGAAAATGAGAAAAATGCACGCTATTCTTATTCTCCTCATTGAATACACCAACTTCCTCGTTTTCACGTATTTAATAAACGTATTTGTGATCCTTCTCAGCGCAATTATTCACTTGATTACTGTTTGTATTTCATCAACCATACCTCTTGACAGGCATTTATGTCAACGGCAGCTGATCGGTAGAAATGTTGACCACTCACGGTCACTCCTAAACGCAGCCCAAGATTTATTTAGATGTTTGGTCTTTGCATGCCTAAGATAAAAGTCAATATCAATGCCAGTTGTTTACTTTATTTTTTATTAAACGTGTTTAACGCGTTCAAAAACCATTTGAGTATTGCTGTATGTATTAGTATATCAAAGGTTAAATAAAAATACAAATGCCTCGTATAATAAGAATATGATATTTGACATATGTTTACCTTAAAAAAGGTATTTATTCGTATCATACAATAATATTAATAAATGAATGCGCTATCAAGGGATCAAGGGACATTATACGAAATACAAGTATGCAGTAATAATTTAAATGTATTATTAAAATTTGTTTAGTCAAATGAGACAAAATAATGGGTAAAAGTAACGGAGCAATTCTTCGGATGTCCTTGACAAATATTTTCTGCCTGTACAAAATGTTGACGTTTTTAGAGGCCGTCGTGCAAGGGATTGAGTACCTTTGACAGCACGGTAAGTTCTTCCGCTCCTTCAGTTTAAATGGTGGCATTAAGTCATGCGTTTGAATTCGAAATAAACGTCTTTCAGACCTGTCATCATGCACAACAATTTATAATGTATGATTGCTTTTTAAAAATACATATTAATGGCAGCTGTATATCATACGCAGAATTTATAAATATTTTGTTTATTACCATAAACATTACGCACTCGAAGAAGCTTTAGTACCTTTTTTAAGACTAATGAATGCTTTTGTCAAATCTTATTCATTTTTTTGTTAGTAGATGTGCACATTTATGTCAGTAAACGTGCACATTTATTTGCAATATTTGTGTCTGCACATCATTATGTTACCAACTGCAATGTTAAATAATGTGTTTCGTTATATGATACAAGGCGCGTTTTTTTCTAAATGCATAAAGCGTTATGTCTACATGGATTCAACACCATATATAAACATACTTTTATCAACAAACTATTGAATTATTGATTGTGTCTTACGTTTATTCATGGTATAGTTAACGAAAATGCTCATTTTCTATCGAAAAATATTAGTTGTTCTCTGCAAACACGCCTGGTATTAAAAGTCGTTTTATTGTAAAAAATTTTTAAAGCATTTTCTCTAAAACCTGATTACAATATTAGTTCATATAACAGTCAGTTTGAATTTTTTTTTATTGAGCATTATGTAGTATATTGACATGTATTCATTATGGAGATTTTTTTATCAACGTTCAATGAGTAATTTTTGGGGTGAAAATACGGTGTTGATATTACCACAACGCTTTCGAGGATATTCATTTCTATTTAATTTGCAAGTAAGTTAACATTTATATGAACAGATTTTTGCGCATAAACCCAACATCGACGTCGCTAAACATGGGAACCTTTTTTGGTTTCTAGCCGCCTCGATACGTGTGTTTCCGAAGCAACCTCCATTAATATGTTTCTGTTATATATCCGTCGTGTAAAATAATTTCATACCAAAGCTAAAATAAATCCCATTTATTTGTCACGGGATTGTATTTCTCTCTTGGAATCATAAGCCTGTCTATGTGTTTCCGCAAGTGTCACTCGCTTTACAGTCTTGAGTGGAACCTTACAGGCGTTTTGGAGTATTCTGATTACCAAAGTATTCCAATGTATCGGCGACACTTAGCTTAAATATAGTTCGTTTTTGAAAATGAAATATACAAACAATTATCGGCACAGTAAAGCTTTAATTATCTAGTGCAAACGAGACGGCATTCCCTTTCAGTGGAATGTTACAGAGGACAACTGACTGACGGTCACGCATCAAAAAGCCGACATTCCTTTAAAGAGGGTGTGTGGTTTCCATCGGTTTGATAACCATTTGTACATACATGTATCTTATGAATGGTTATGATGTCAGAATAAAACATAAAATTCCACATTTGATACATGTCGATATTTTACACAAAGACACTGGGCATATACATAATTGATTAATTAATTATTCATCAATATACTTCATCTCATTATGGACAAGAGTTCCATAATGAATTGTGCATTCTTTCCAGACATGACATTATATCTATACAAAGTTGTAATTATCTTGCAGTGGTTTATATTTAACCAGATGGAAAATTTATTGCAATTAAAATTATTTTCTCTTTTATTACCTTACATTTGAAAATAATTGACACGATGTTTAAGTTAATCTACACTTGCGTGTTTTGTTATTAAATTTGGCTAGGCGTAAAGTTCAGGGAACCTTTAGACAGGTTTCAACCCCAAATACTTTGCATTAACTGTTCCAACTGTTCGAAGGTGATGCATCCAGCTCTTATCATTTTATGGTAAATGTTTTGTTAGATGTATTGTTTGAGAACATTTGCACTTAATGGCCTTGGAGGACTGTGGATGTTTACCGGATGTTCAATTTTGACTATGTTAAGCTTTATTTACTTCTATATACACATTCGACAGACATTAAAACAATCGTCTTTCGTCAGACCTTAAATCAGGTGCTGATTAGATATTCGCCATTTTACACATCATGTAATGATGGTTGATATTGAATATTGATTTTAGAAATGAAATGTCAAACACGAATGAGGATGGACGAAAGGACCTATACATTATAAAGAAGTGAAACTCCAGCTGCTGGAGCTGTATTGAATTTTCATTAAAAACAATTAGTTGGTCCTTTATTTAAAGCAAGTGACCGATTGCCCAAACAGTACAAAACAGCACAATACAAACCAACATAAACACAAAATATGAATAAAGCTGGGGTCACCGCCTTGGAACGGTCAATGCAAAGCATTGGGGGTTTTATGCCAACATGTCTCAACAGTCCGATAGAAACATTTTGCAGTAATACACATGAATAAAGTATTAACTACGTACCCGGCCTCGCTGGTACAGATTATTGATGCGTTTTATAACAATGTAGTGATATAACAGGAAGTACATCTTCGCAGATTAACAGGTGTCATTCCGGTTAACATGACACCGATGTGTTAATGAAGGAGATATTATAAAATAACGGAGACGCATTTACGTGTTTGATTACAATCTCCGGCTTACCATTTCCTTTCGGATGAATTTATTATTTAGAACGTACGGTACATATTGCATACCGAGCTAAGGTATAGAGTGTGAGATTTTACAAGAAAAACACGTTCAACATTCTTATCTTGACATCGAGAATTTATTAAATCAGAAAAACAGACTAACAGAGCATAAGTTCATAATATGTAATATTTATAATGCGATTGCAGCACGTTAATGGAAAACACATTTTAGGGAACACCTAGGATGACACAATGTACATAGGTGCTACTAAAATGGGTCAGGGTTGAACACCACATCTTAGACATTTTCTAACACTTGCTAAATCACAGGAATGTCGTAGTTGAAGATATGCAAATAAGTGTTTTTGAATAGCCTTTGCTTCTGCTGCCGAGCATTTGCAAACATATATACATGTATTTAATTTCAAACCATTTTGACCATGTTTGTGTAGACCAACCTGCTATTTCACAATATATGTTAATCTACATTTTAAAACAATAAAATTACATGTGTGTTGGCACTTATGTTTATATTTTTGAGTTTTTGTGTCAATTTTGAGTTATTATTTGATAAATAAAATGTTTAAATGGATTTATGTTACAAATATATATGTTTTAGACAAATGAAAACGTACTATAACGATTGAAAATTTGTGCAATAAATGAATTATAACACTGAACAAAAAATAACGTTATTTAATTAGCTAAGCGAAACCTCTTCAACAAAAAAGTACGGTGGTAGACAGATTTTACTCGAACATTTTAGAGTGCACAACAATTTCATATCGGAAATCATGACGCAATTATAACGTGAAAACGTTCATTGTAATGAATTTGTTATTGTAAAGGTCTATTGCGAAATACATTAAAACATACGTTAAAATAAGATTTTAATTGACAATCTTCAATTTCTTTTTGTATACATTTGATGCCTGGATAAAAAAAAATGTGTGTATGTGTTGATATTTAATTAGCTTGCGATTTTCAATTGTTAACTTAAATAAAACAAGTGTTAACGTTTTTAGCTGCGCAATATCGTGCAAATTAACATCACACGATTTTGCACAGCTATACATTCCGTATTTCTATATATTAATTCGATCGGTTAAGTCCATTACATCAGTAAGAATACACATATTATGGAAACAAGCTTGCAATAAAACATAGAGGTACGTTCAATGTTATCATATTATCTATGATTTAATAAAACAAAACATAAACGGAAAGCATCCAAGAACAAGAGTCGGCGCTCAACAAAGAGCCATCACATATTTGCATTATAGATCAATCTATATTCCAGCTATCCTGGATATTGCATAATGGAAGGATTACCATATTCATTGGATGCTGTAGCAAGCGCTACTTAGCCATGGCAAATAGTGAATAGAGCTTTACAAAGAACGTTCATGTTTTCCAACAAAATGGCACGCAGAGTTGGTTTCCGTTTACTTGGCGACATTTCGAAACGCTTAAAAGTAATGTTTATGCGCACAACATAAGCTTCAACGGAAGTCTAAAGCAATTTGGATATTTAAAATAAAACTCATGCCACAATTAAAATGTGTTCACTGAAGGACTTTCATGTTTTAAACATTCGGTGTTTAGTTAATCAAACACAGTATAAAGTTTTCTATTGTATCAACAAGCCGGAGGCTGGCGTCAACACATTATTGTTTTATGACTCAATCTTTCATTACATTAAGTTTTTAAATATTTTCAAGACTAACACCAGCATGCAAAGTTTTATAGTTTTCTGCAAACGCTTGGGAAAGTGTTTCACAACTGCCTTTTGAAAAGTTGGAATTTGACAAATAAAGGTTATTAAGAATAACATAAAACACTAGCAAACGACAACTACCAAGTTGAAATAATCCATTTTAATTTAGATTTATTTATGCGTTCAGAATAAAATAAACTGTTTGAAAAGCTTCTTAAGAATTGTGTATGACAGAAATGTGATAGATTTGTGTTCAAACCCAAGTTGTAATAATTTCTTTGAATTTAACGTTTAAATGCATATGCCCTTTCAGCGTATACACTGACATCAGAATAATTCATTAATACTTATTCTTATGAGACATGTCTGTAAATATCATTAGAATGTATATATATATATATATATATTTGTGAAATATAATGCATATTTGAATTTCCGATTGAAACGCTAAATTATCAAAACGTGAAATTTGTATGGATACAACTTGTTTCATGTGTGCTTATCGCCTCACATACTTTTGACTACTTTGGAGTATTGGGAAAAGTGGTCTAATGGTAGGACGCCGGCCTAGGGATCGAGAGGTCCCGGGTTCGAATCCCGCCCTGACTATTCAACCTATAATATGAATATCGAAACACCTTGTGTTTACCCACCGTAAAACTTAGTAAGATATGATGACCATACAGTCTAGAACTAAATATTTTCCTACACATGTATTGTTTCATTTTCTTGTAGACGACCATCATTAATGTGCATTCCCCGACAATATGTATTCTATTTCACTATACATCAATAGTACATGATATCACTAGATCAATATTCATTTGTTGGAATGCCAACTTGTCCGGAAGTCTAGAGACGTTGCTGGGGCGGACGAGATTTTAGTATCGTAATCTTATATGTAATACGTTCAACCTGAAGACAAACATTGTCTGTAACAGCGGTCTTTCAAAAAAAAAAACGACAAGACATTCAAAAACTCATATCCGAAACATTGTTAGTCTTTAATATCGTCCTCGAAATGTCTGAGCGTTACCCAAAATGCAATCTTAAATCAAGGAAAAAAGGTAAGCTAAAAAAACGGCAATACTTTCATAAGGGTTAGGTGAAAATGATTTTTTTTAACGAGGTTCTGTTAATGCGTGAATAAAATCAAATATTTGTGTTAAATTATAAGACAATAAGCTTAAATGAAAAATAAATATAAATCTAGGGGAACGAATTTCTGTCGTGTTTCTGGAGTTCCAGAATAACTGGCTATCATAACTTAGTTGAAATAAAATGTATATGTATGTAAATAGATTGCCACGAAGTAAAACAATAACTTGTTTTCCAAGAACATTTGGCCTTAGCGGAAATCCTATTCGATTTATCGAGCAAAGTAATAGTGATGACTTCAGTTCTTAAACTATATAAATGAAGAAATTGACATACAGTATGAATACCTAGTAAAATGGAATGATTATGAACGGATCCTAATTAAAAACAGTGAAATAACAAATTGTATTATATACCTGTTATATGCTTTAAACAAAGTACAGGTTGTATCAATCGTTGAAATAAATCCCGTATTATGTTACTCGCTGTTTTCCGATTTCGTAATACCATACTAGCCTTACTACTTTTTCCGACCCATGCAATGACTTCACATTACACGATCCGAAAAAAGAAAACCCCTATTTTATATTACGAAATATATTATGTAGTACATCGTGTGACGTCATTTCTTTGGCGACACACACTAGGCTTCCCGTGCCAGAAAAGTGAGCCGATCGAGAGCCTTTCCGTGCAACAAAGAAAGCGAAAGTAGGCATTTTTGTAGTAAAATTGATATAACTACTATATAGCGTACATTAAACGTAAGGATTGGATCATAAAGATGATATCAATGACACTTGCATTTTAACATATTAGGGAAAAGCTATGTTAAAAAGTCATCAAATTGGCATGTATGCACGATTGTTCCACCAACCTCGTCATCATTCAATCTTCGATAGAGTTTGTGATAAGTGTTTGGACCTGCGGAATACTGTGGACCTGTAGCTGGATATGTGCTTCAAATCATAGACCACCTCTTTTTATACGCAAATGTGTCTATGGGTTTTAATTTTAGATTTTTTTTACCTGTTTTGTGAATGTCGATCATCCATTTTGTTGTTTATGACAGAGTGGCAGCCACAAATGAACATACAGGCTGCATTCTGACGTTGTATTAAAGTTGTCAAATTAATTGTTATAAACATTGGATGAACGATGTTATTAAGGTAAGCGAGTCGGAAACGTGTGTTTTCCCGGTTCAAATGTTTACACGTTAATTTACACAACCTGTTTTCATACGCGTCTTAAAAAAACATGGCGTACCGTTTAAGTCATTGTTTTGTCAGTTTTGTTAAAGCCACTCGACTGATACAAACTCTTGGAATAATTAACTAGAGTAATATTCCGCATAAAGTTTTGCATAATTGAAATAAAACCATATTTTACGTCTTAGTTTTGTCGTGTTTTGCGACGCAGAGATTGTCATTACCAATCTGGTGATTAAAACAGATCATTAAAAAAACTACTTTAATTCGGTTACCCTATATCTGTTATTAGCACGTTTAAATCAACCAACTCTCTGTACGAATCTTAAAGCTTTATAATGAACAGTTGCAGACTATTCACAGATTACTAGGAATCACTCACGTTTTACAAGCACATTCTACATGCAATACAGTTTTGTCAGTTATCAACATCATTAGTGACGATGCCTTTAAACTAACAATCAAAAAACCAACCAAGGGAAACTTCCGGCGAACTAGCAGCAGACAAAATATATTATAGCATCAAACAAATCAATATATTATCATCCATCTATTGGGCAACAATAGTTTAACTTATCCAAAGTTAAATGCGAACTGTAAGTCTGTTTACATATACATCATAACCACTGCACGCGAAAATTTACAAGGGACACCAACTATAGGTCCGTCTGCAATAATTATGTGCATTCTAAGCACGGGCTCAGTACAAACAGTTGGGGCGATACATTTTCCATTTGTTTGAAAATAACGTGTTTTTCAGTGAAAACCTTTTCGTAAAAACTTGTTCATATCAATTTGAAAAGAGTTATTATAGAATAATATCATGTTCAATATGTCATCAAACTTTCAAACTATCATTGTATTCATACAAATGCCACAACTTGTAAGAAAGACCTTCCAAAAGCAATAACGCAATAATTTGCAATTCTCAAAACATAGTCTTTCTCCACGTTTAACATTTAATAAAGATCGAACAAAAAGTACATAAGTTGAAAACATTTACATGTTGCAATTTTCGTTATCAAAGTTGAGTAAAACATTTGAAAGAGAAAATATCAACCATATTGAATCCACCATAATTTAAGATCTAATACGGGCAAAAGCCCGCGTAGCGGGCGTTGACCGTTCATACATATGGAAATTTAGACATAACAATTGACAAAGGGATGCATCTCAAAAAAAAATTGCCACACGACATATATTTTCGCGATGCTATGTATGACCTTGAACAAATGAAAAACACTTTGACATTTGCTAAATCACATGTAAATACATACCTCAGGAAAAAATATACGAATGACATCATAGTTGTGTAGTGAATCTCACTTAATATTCTCGCATTATATATTTTTCTCAGCTACATACACCGTTTAAGAATTAAGTCATTACCGAATTATCTCCCCTGAATACTCATCATGTCCATGTTCTCTCTCATAGACTGGTTCACTACATATAGTGACAGTCTTTACCAAACACAATTTTGGTAAACATAACCCGTCTAAAATGTATTGCCTAAATCTCCGATTTCTTTCGAATTTATTTGCTTTGATCTTTTCGATATCTTATTGTTATTATTATCCTGACAAACGACAAACGCATGTTCAAAAATTATTTGTTTTACACATTTTAGTTGGATTCTGTAGTTTTGCAGAATTCTCGCTGTATTTCAATAACGACACCCTACTGTTTACTTGTCAGAATTCTTGACGAATTTTCCATTCGATCTCACAAAGCAGTTTTATGTGTGATCATGAGGAAACTTCTGGTAAGTTGTGGTTGTTATCCATCAAAAAAACATTAATTCACAAAATTTAACCATATTCCGATGTAACTTTTTTGTCTTTTAGCTTATTTAAGCGTATTTACACCTCGTCTGCTCGCACTTTGCCCATATCCTGAAAGGTTATATATCGCTATATAAAGTTTAGGCCTAAAACCTAAATACGGTCTGCTCGATGTTAACTGGTTCAAGCGAATTGTGTATCGCGTTATTTCTTAAAATATTACAAGATATATACATTTCGAGAAAGAAAATTCATTTCTGCGTTGAATAAGACCGGGTTCATGCAAATCACTGCAAAATTGATGAAGTAATGGCTGTTCAAAACGATGCTACCCGTTGGCGGATGATTTCTAGTTGGATACCTTGTTATATATATATTGGATAGTGAAATTTTTTCTCTTCAGAAAAGTTGATTTTTCGTTATAATATGATAATTTATCATTCAAAATGATGTTTTCACTAATTAATAGCATAGCCACACGCTTACCACCTGTGGATTCGAAATAAAAAACAAACAAACAAGACATTTATAAATTGTCTGCATCATTTATCAAATTTTAAGATATTTGCTGGTTTTCCGTTTTAACTTAAGAAGGTATTCTGCCAAGGCAAGAGCTGGACATCACACAAGCCATTCTATCGAGACAAAACTGACAGTTTTGGTTTCCAGAAATTAACAATGTAAGGATTCCTGAACTATCAAAGTTTCCAAGCTATGCACACAGTTATTAAATGTGGTGATCTTATTTATTGGGTCTATTGCTTTTAAAACTTGGATGAAACATGTGTGAACTTTAATAGAACTTTGAAAGGTCTATATCTGTCTATCTATTAACAAAAATCAGCTATGACATTAAAAGATCAGATGTGCAAACAAATTAACAATTTGTAGGCAATTATGCTGAAAAAATATGAAGGTCCCCATGCAAATTTTGTCTGTAATCGATAAGTGTCTGCCAATTTATGTCAAACTAGTAATACAAAACTTACCACAAGTATGTACAAGCACTACGTACCTGTTGTGATCATTGTTAGTAAGATAGTGTAATTATAAACAGTAGCAAATAGCTTGTTTAGTTTATGCATCATGCCATTTAGATGATTTCCTTTATATTGTGTAATTACTAGATTGGTTGCTACTTGTTGTTCCATGATAAATGTTTTATGCGCTAGTGCAAAGCCAGTATTGTTAATTTTATAAAAGTTAATCAAATGTTACTTCATTAATTCCACAGTTTTTCAAAAGATAACATCACTTTGTAATTAAATATACGTAAATATTATTACTATTATTTTATGTGCAAATAAATGATGTGAAGTGTTTTGTATGTCCACACAATGCCACAAACCTTTTTATTTATTTACTGAATATATATATATATAGGCATTTCCCCAGGCGGGTGCGCGGTGCTTGGAGTTCAAAATCAATCTCCCCGCGGCGCTTGTTTTTCCGATCATGTCGCCGCGACGCTTGAAAATTTCACAAGCGCTCGCAAGCTCTGATCCGAATGTTGTCTGCATTCGGCCGACGACCAGATAAAACGCGCACGCGCTAATCAGCGGTGTGTGCATAATGGGCTTTGATAAGATGTGCGAACGATTTACGGGTCGTTTATGGGGGTCAATTATGGTGTTTGTCCCCTAATTATGGGCGATAATGATCGATTACTACCGGTTCTAGTGGCGTAAGAGCAGTTAAAGTTATGCTCAATTGGTTTGTTTGTTTTATTTTAATTGTTAACGACGATTTTAGCGGTACTTCAAAAATAAACAGTTACTTTTGTTTGTTGCGGTTGTGGGTAATTTAAGTTATAATTACAATTAACTGGAATTAGAAGTCTCATTTGATTGCTCCCGCCCACTACAAATGTTTTCACACTATATTTTTCATCGGTGACTATAACTTTACAGTACTGACACTTTATTTATTCAGATCAAATAGTTTGTTTCGTATTTACGGAATACGCTAATAACAGCTAAATACCTGCAACACATTTTTCTTTAGTTTTTGTGCATGACAGAATGTTTAGGTCTAAGAAACGACCAGTCCCTGTCTCTGTCAAATCTGTGATAACTAATTTCTTGGTCAGGATTAATAATGAACCGTCGCTGTCAGAGAGTTCAATAAGTGAACGTGAAAGTGTCCAGGACGTAGCAAGTGATCATGAGACTTCCCAACCACCAACAAAGCGGTCCAAGCAGCGTGCCAGTGGGTTCGATAGTAGTTGGAAGCAAGATTGTCCATGGGTCACAGAAGTTGAAGGAGGTAAGAGTGTTGAGTTCTTTACCGCACTTGGGTTATATAACAAGCATTTAACTTTTCACAAATGAGTCGCGCTCTGAGAAAAGGGGGTTTAATGCATGTGCGTAAAGTGACGTCACAGATTAGCCTGTGCAGTTCGCAAATGAGTAGCGCTCTGAGAAAAGGGGGTTTCATGCATGTGCGTAAAGTGACGTCACAGATTAGCCTGTGCAGTTCGCAAATGAGTAGCGCTCTGAGAAAAGGGGGTTTAATGCATGTGCGTAAAGTGACGTCCATGATTAGCCTGTTCATTTCAGATAATTACATTTAAATATGAACGCATAAATAAATGTAACTTTTCAAACATGCAATGGAATATTTAATACAACAGTTGTTTGAAAATTATAATATTTTGTAGGTATGATGTGCTCTTTGTGCATTCGTCACATGTGCAGACCTGCGCGTTCAGCAATCGGTAGTGCCCCGTGGGTAGATGTGCCTTGCACTTGGATGGCAAGGGACTCACTTAATCGCCATCAGAGGACAGAAACCAACTCCCAGGCCAAACTTCTGGATGCAAACCGCCTGGCTCCAAGAAATCTGGTTGGGCAGCTTGAAGAGATGGTTACCTCCCTCTTAATGATCTTGGTAAGTAACTGCGCATTATGATACTTCAACCTTCCCGTTGACGCAACACTGCACAACTGGAGGCAGGTTCGAGGCAGCCTACAGGGCACAGAGAAGAAGGCTGAAGAGGCAATGGAGTGGGTGACCATCCATTTGCGTAATAGCCACGACCAGCTCTACAAGCTGGCAGCCGTTGGCCTGCTCCTCCCTACATCTATAGCTGGTAGGTACTTGACTAGGCTGTCAAGAGCACAATAACAAACGAATGATTTTTTTTGTTTTGCTTAAATATCTCTTTGTTCTTAAATCAAAGCGATTCAATAGATATTATTTCAGAGTAGTTTACAATATTGTGTGTATTTCAGACTGCGAGAGGGGATTCAGCACGATGAAAAGGATAAAGACGGAGAATCGTGCTCGCATGAAGTCTGCTGTCCTCAATGCACTGATGACGGTCAGCATTGAAGGGCCAGACATTGAGGCAGTAGACTTCGGGAAAATGGTGGATGCCTGGCACCAGGAGAAGCCTCGCAGAACAGTGTTTTGAACATGTAATATGTGACTGTATTGTTGTTGTTTTTCAATCATGTTTTGCTTGCTAATGTCTACTGTTATTCTGCTTTTTATTTAATATTTAAATACATGACTTGAATGAAATAAATTGAGGACAAATGAATAAATAAAACAAAGAGAAAATGTTGTGTTTTAGAAGCTCCCAAGTAGTGAAGATTTTGATTTAGAACAGTTAAAAACAATAAAAAAATCGACACGCGTAATGGGGCAAGCCCCCTTCCGCACCAACCCCCGTCCACGCTGGCTTTCCGCTGTGCCTGCCTAAATTCCTGGGGAAATGCCTGTATAATATATATATACTAAAATCATTTATATGCTTCATGCGGCTTAGCCAAGAAAGGCAATGACTGATTAATACATGTAAGCTCATATGATTACTGATAATCTATGTTTTATTGTATGTGTTATTTGAATGTTTAAATAAAAAAATATGCATAATATAACATTATGTTTATTTGCATTCAAATTGTAACTATACAGCTCGAACTAAGTATGCAGTTTAGACTGTGATTTATGAATTGCTACAAAATGGCCAGTTTTTTAGTGGCGAAACAATTTAAACTATTCGACAATAGTTTGCGAAAGAAAATTAGAACACTGCAAGATACGTGTATTTATTAAATATGTTAATTGCAAAACAAATATGCTGTCATTCTGATCCACATAATTATACATTGATTATCTAAAAAAAAAAGGACATTTAGCTGTGTTAACATTTCCCAACAGTAAAAATCATTCTGCTGATTAAGTCTGTTGTACACTGACGAAAGCTCCAGGTATGGCTTTCAATACTTAGTCAGTGTGTGTAATTTGACAGTCTAAAACTTATTGGCTTAAAACATCATTTCAATAAAAAAAATTGATCTTACATATCATATTATTTGTATTATGCTAAATCAGTGTATGCTACAGTCAACTTGCCTTAGCAAGCTGTGAAGTTGAATTGAGACATTTAATGAAACAAACTGTTTCCTGGGTAGGACCAGTACTTAGTGTCGTTCTGAAGAATGCTCCCACTTAAGGGATCAATAAAGAGACCTCCCAGTGATTCAGCCAGTAAGCAGACACCATATCCACTATATACCGCAGCCACTGAACCAACTTTAAATTATGCGGGTAGAAAGCACACAAAATTATACGATGCTATATCTTAAAGATCATGTAACTTATTTGATGATTGAATTTTTTGGATGAATTACTTTATTATTGAAACAGTTATAATATTTTGAACAAAATAGTGTCCATATATTTATTAAAAATACATGGTTATCGAAAAAGCTTTTGCCCGTAAATTAGGTAGCACCTATAATCATATTAAAATAGGGTGTGTAATTTGTACAGGTCCATTCCAAATAAAGTTCTGGAAGCAATCACATATTGGCTTTAACAGTTTAGGTCCAGGGCTAGGAATTTTAATGATAATAATGCATAATAAGGATAAGTAACAAAGATTTAAAATTGTCAGTTTCCCTCGTTGTGCAATATTTCATCTTTGCCAAAAGATTTTACCTTTTGTGCTGACTTATAAATATTCAGTTTATTTAAGTTAATTGTAAGATCATCCAGTTAAAGGCATGTGTCATCTTCAAATTTTAGTCGCGTATTAGATCTTGAATGCAGCAGTTGATGTGTTAATGGTCTTAACTTGTGTGAGCCATGTATTTCTTTATTGTCTTTTTGAAAAGATCCTGAAATAATAAGATACAATTTTAGAAGTTTTAAAATAAAAACAAATCAATATTGTCCTGTTTATATAGCATTGCAATAACATCACCTGTTTCACATGATTACTTTTCGTTTAATAAGACATACTTGCCTCCTGTTCTGTTTATTTTTATTAAAACATTCACATTTTTGGAGTATATTGAAAATGTTAAAATGTGAAGTCTTTTAATAAATTTATAATATATATTTAAGCTAACCATATGACTCCCTGACTCTACAAAAATGCAAAATATGAGATTAATAATAATCATTAAAAAATGAACTTGGTAGAATAATTTATAACACATCGGTACATTACAGCTTTAACTAGCGTACTGTTTAACATGAGTAACTCACATCAGCGGCTGCATGGTCTAGCGGTCGCGCGTTTGAGTTCGCTTTAACAAAAATATTTGGCTCACCTTCACAGACCATATTTGTTAAGATTACACCTACCCATATTTTAATACAAAATATAGACTGTATAGTAGTTTATACGTCCATGTGTGACGGTTTACCGGACAGAGTTAAACGCTTATTCATATATTCAACAATTCATCTTCTTGTTTCCGCTTCATTGATTATTTGACGTTTTTGTTTGATTCATTTGTCAGATCGAGACGCTTGTAACGTGACAGCGAGCGTCTGAAATCTAAACAATAAAACGTTGTTTTGATTGGACGAGCAAATGATATCGTTGACAAGAACTGTCGAACAGTTTTCAAGGTCATAAGATGAAGGTTATATTACGGGAATCTATTGCTTCAAATGAAAGATAAATCGATTATATTCAATCGTTTTTGCAGTATCTCAATATTGGTATATTGGGAGTAACATCAAATAGTCAATTCGTTCGCAAAAAACAAATAAGTTGAAACATAACAAGACATACAGAACAAATTTGGTACGGGCAAAAAGACGCTTGACAACTACTGAGATTTATTGAAGTTAATACTAAGTTTAAACTGAAGCATATTTGGTGCTTAAATGACGGATCTGATATAAGTCAAATAATTTTACAACACATGAAAGAGCAACCCAACGAAATGAATATCCAAACAACATCCTCTTGATATCATTTGTTATTGGAAAGGCATTATTAAAGACAAGCTATATGTATCAATTAAAAAAGTTGCGTAACCAGTATTATTCCTGGAAATCAAGAAGAATTTACCAAAATGAATTTTGGATCCTTAAGTGGTCCCATATCTATACAGCAATTCTACTCTCCGTATATTTGACAATACTTGATTTGACTTTAATTAACATTTTCAATAAGGCACTGTATTTCGCCTGAGTGCGCATGTGCCATTTAATTGGATCGAAGACGTCAGTCAATGTCGTGGGCACACTGACTCCTATGATTCTCGTTATTACAACACTCACCAGTGACATTCGCAGCGAACAACGTTTGGAATTGCGTGATAATGGAAATTGTGATATTTGAAGTTTTATTAAGTCATTAGTTCATAATTGTTAATATTGAAGTTGTTAGACTGCGCTTTGTGACTTTTTAACTTTATGAAACGTGCTTACAATTTGCTAACTTTAATACCTTTTCATTAGCAGTATAGGAGGTACTTTAATCTCTTTTAGCATGGTTCCATCTACTGAAGAAAATATTTTTGTCTGAAAGGATTAGTGTTTGCTACAAGCACGACAACCTTTTAATAACAGAAACATTCTCGTTATTCTTATTCAGCTTATTGATCATGTCAACCTCTTCGTTTTCTCGTATTTATTAAACATTTATGCGTTCCTCCTCAGCGGAATTATTCACTTAATTACTGTTTGTATTTCATCAACTATACTTCTTGATAAGCATTGATGTCCACGGCAGCTGCTAGGTGGACATTTTGACCACTCAAAGGCGCTCCTGAACCCAGCCCAAGATTAATTTAGATTGTGTGTCTGTGCATGCCCAAGATGAAAGTCACTAGCAAGATCAGTTGTTTAATTTATTTTTCTTGAACGTGTTAAAGGTATTCAACAAATCATTTGGGTATTGCTTTTTGTATAAGAAAATTAAAGTTTTAATAGAAAATGCCTTGGAAATAAGAAATGAATATAAAACACAATATTTGAAATATGTTAACCTTCAACACATGTAGTATGTGAATGCGCTATCAAGTAATCAAGGGACCTGATACGAAATATAAATAAACACTAATTCTTTAAATTATTAATTAAAATTTGTGTAGTCAAAGGCGACAAAGTAATAGGGTAAATTAAGGGAGAAATTCTTTGAATTTCATTAACAAATATGTTCTGCTTACCTGTACAAAATGTTGACGTCTTGAGAAACCGTCGCGCAAGGGATCGAGTGCCTTTGACAGCATGGTAAGTGCTCCCGATCCGTCAGTGTAAATCGTGGCATTAAGTTATGCGTTTGAAATTGAAATAAACGTCTTTAGACCCTGTCAGTTATGCACATCAATGTCTAATGTATTATTACTTTTTGAAAAGACATCTTCATGACAGCTGTATATCATACGCTGAGCATTCAAATATTTTGATTATATCCTAAAATCAGTACACACTCGAAAACGCTGCAATTCTTTTGTTTTTAATGACTTCTGAATCTTATTTCCGTAACGTATACTATTGTTTTTCAGTATACGTGCACATGTATGTGCATTATTGTCCTCTTCACATGATTATGTAACCCACTGCAATGTCAAATAATTAGTTTCGTTACATAATACAAGAAAGTTTTTTTTCTATATGCATGAAACTTTACTTGTATTCAACGCCATACATAAACATACTTTAAACATCAAACTGTTTAATTCTTTATTGTCTCTCTAATATGCTGATGCATAGTTTAGTTAACGAAAATGCTGATTTTCTATTGCAATATATTAGTTGTTCTCTACAAACACGCTTGTTATTAAAAGCCGTTTATTTGTAATGTGTTTTAATAGCATTGCCACAAAACCTTAAACTCATATTACTGTGTAACTACATATAACAGTCAGTTTGACAACAAAATTATTTAGCAAACGGTAGTATATTGACAGAGTATTTATTCTGTAGAAAAAATAGTCAACGTTCAGTGTGTAATCTTTTGTGTGGGAAAACGGTGTTCATATTACCTAAACGGTTTGTGGAAAGATATTAACTACAAGGAACGAAAGAATGTTCATTTGCATTTATTTTTCTGGTAAGATAAACTTTATATGAACAGTTTTTACGCATAAACACAACATCGACGTCATTATACATGGGGACCTATTTTGGTTTCTAGCCGCCTCGATACGTGTGTTTACGAAGCAACGTCCATTAATATGCATCTCATATGTCATTGCCGAATTATCTACGACATGTAGCTTTAAATATAGTTATTTTTTGCGAGTGGAGTTGCAAACAATTTGCGGGACTGTGAAGCTTTTCCATTCAGTGTATTGTTACAGAGGACAGCTGACGGACGGTTACGCATAAAAAAACGACATTCCTTTTAAGAGGGTGTTATGATGTCAGAATAAAACATTAAATTCCACATGTCGATATTTTACATGAAATCACTGCACATATATACATTATTAATTAATTAATTAATTATTCATCAGTATATTTCATCTCATTATGTACAAGAGTTCTGCAAATAAATTTTGTATTCCTTCCAGACAAGACATGTTATCTTCACAAAGTTGTAATTATCGTGCAGTCGTCAATATGAAACCAAGTGGAAAATATATTGCAATTATTTTTTTTTACTTTGCTCTCTTTTACGCATTTACATTTGAAAATAATTGAAATGGTGTAAAAGTTAATCTACACTTGCGTGATGTGTTATTAAGTTTGGCTAAACATGAAGTTCAGGGCAACTCTAGACAGGTTTCAACCCCAAATATTTTAAAATAACTGTTTGAATGTGGTGCGTCCAGCTCTTATCATTTTATGTTAAATGTTTTGTTAGATGTATTGTATGAGACAATTTGCACTTAATGGCCTTTTAGGACAGCGGATGTTCACCGGATGTTCAATTTTGACTATGTTTAAGAAGCTTCATTTACTTTGATACACATTCCCCAGACATTTTGTTTTTCTTTCGTCAGACCTTAAAGTTTTACCTTGATCCTAAAGGCACTGAACAACGGTCTATAAGTACCGCATTTACATCAGGTGCTGATTAGATATTCGCAATTTTATACATCATATAATGGGGAGGCGGAAAACGACAACGGGCAAGGCATGGTATGGTATTGCGCAAGGGGGGGTTAAAGGGTTAGGGTACGGGTTAGCGTTAGGGGTCGGGTAAGGGTTTGGGTTAGCCTAAACCTAACCCTAACCCTAACCCGACCCCTAACCCTAACCCTTACCCTAACCCTTTTTTGGGGTTATTACCCCTGACCATGCCTCACCCGTTGTAGTTTTCCGCCTCCCTCATATAATGATGGCTGATTAATATTGTTTTAAGAAATGAAATGTCAAACCCGAATGAGGAAGGACTAAAGGACCAATACATGCCAACATGTCTCAACAGCTCGATAGTATCATTTTGCAATAATACACATGAATAAAGTATTAACTACGTACCCGGCCTCGCTGGTACAGATTATTGATGCGTTTTATAACAATGTAGTGATATAACAGGAAGTACATCTTCGCAGATTAACAGGTGTCATTCCGGTTAACATGACACCGATGTGTTAATGAAAGAGCTATTTTAAGATAACGTTTACGCATTTACGTGTTTGTTTTACAATCTCGGGGTTACCATTTCCTTTCTGATGCATGTTTTATGAAGCACGTAAGGTACATGTTGAATACACAAACTAAGGTATTGATAGTATGATATTTTAAAAGAAAACACGTTCATCAGTGTTATATTGACATCGATCATTTATTAAATCAGAATAACATAGAATACATTCGCAATTTGTAACATTTAGAATGCGCTGGAAGCACGTTAATAGAAAAAACATTTTAGGGAACGCCTAGGATGACACAAGGTACATAGTTCTGCTAAAAAGGGTCAGGGTTCAAACCTTATCAGTCTTAGGCATTTTTTAACATTTGCTAAATCAAGGGAATTTCTAAGTTGAAGATATGTTAATAAGTGTTTTTGAATAGATTTTGCTCTGCAACCGAACATTTGCAAATATATATGAAATTTCAACACATTTTGACCATGTGTGAAGACCAGTCCCAAGGGGCAAGATAGTAGGGGGAGGGGAGTTCTGAATATGCAGGGTAAAGCATTCTGCCATATCACATCAGATATTAATCAACATTTAAAAAACAATATGATTACATGTTTAGGTGTTGGTACTCAAGTTTAAGTTTTTGAGTTTTTGTGTAAATTTTGAGTTATTATTTGATAAATAAAATGTTAAAATCGATTTATGTTATACGTATATAATGTTCAGACAAATGAATACGTACTATTACGAGTGTAACATTTGTGCAATAATGATTATAACACTGAATAAAAAATAACGTTCTTTGATTTGCCTTCAACCAAAAATAAATGGCGGTGTTAAGCATGATTTTACTCGAACATATTAGAGGGCACAACAAATTACATATCGGATATCATGACGCCATTATAATATGAAAACGTGCGATTGTAATGAATTTTCCATTGCAAAAGTCTTTTATGAAATACATTTAAAACATACGGTAAAATAAGCTATTAATTAACGTTCTTCAATTAACGTTTTGTATTCATATGCTGACTGGATGAAACATGTGTGTATGTCGATATTTGATCAGCTAGCGATTTTTCATTTTTTTTAGTTATACAATACAAGTGTTGGCGTTTTTGGCTGTGCAATATCTTGCAAATTATCATCACACCATTTTTCACAGCTATAAATTCCGTATTTCTATATATTAATTTGATCAGTTAAGTCCATTACATCAGTAACAATACAAACAATATAGAAACAAACTCGCAATAAAACATAGAGGTACGTTAGATGCCATCATATTATGTACGATTTAGTAAAACAAAACATAAATGTAAAGCATCCAACAACAAGAGTCTGCATCACATATTTGCATTATAGATCAATCTATATTCCATCTATCATTGATCTTGCATAATGGAAGGATTACCATGATATTAATTGGCTGCTATATTCATTGGCTGCTATAGAAAGCGCTCTTAAGTGAGGGGAAACAGTGAATGGAGCTCTATGAAGCACGTTCAGATATGCCAACAAAATGGTACGCAGAGTTATTTTCCGTTAACTTTACGACAGTTTTGAATATCTTAACAATCGAAAACAAAGTTGAGATTCAAATCATTAGCTTTAACGGAAGTATACAATACGTTGGATATTTTTCCTTAAACATGCCACAATTTCTGATTGAAACATTTCCTATTAAGCTCATCGCACAGAGCATAAAGGGTTGCCAGGTTTAGGGACAAGACGGAGGCTGGCAACAACGCATACTCGCTTTACTGACACAATCGCTCATTTACATTAACAAACACGAACGATGTCGCATCGAGGCGCTTGAAGTATTGTGCCCATTTACTTAAATATTTTCAAGACTGACATAAACTGGCAAAATGTCATTGCATTATTTGCAGAAGCGGAAGGATATAATTTGCGGAAGCTGAATGATATATTTTTGTAAACCTGATTTTAACTCTTTTTTTTTATAAAAGACTCAGTGATTATGTTCTGTAAATAAAGAGCAGAAAAGCTTGTGCAAAGTTGAAATTTGAGAAATAGCTGTAATTTGTACAGAATGGCAAAAATACAAATTAACAATCTTTACCTAGTTTACATCATCTATTTTAATTAAAAATGGCATGTGCATGATAATTTAAAGACTTTTAATAGATTATACGATTCGAATAACTTTTTGTATGGAAGTTGTTAAGTGGATTTGTTTTCAAAAACAAACTGCTTCACATTCCTTTAACATCCACGTTTAAGTGCGATTTATCATTTTCATCACACACTGAGTTATTCAATATTTTTTTTAAATTTTAAATATCATCAGCACGCGTATATATTTTTCGTGATACATTTTTGTAGCAATTTTCGAAACGTCAAATGATAAAAACGAAAAGTAAGTTTGGGTTAAACTTTTTTTAAGTTGGCTGACCTTCCCCGACCTCTACGTACTCATTTACGTAATTCTGAGTATTGTTCAAGATCCTATCGATCCATTGTATACACGAGGTGACGTCAATACGTTCCTGCCAATTGTACACGGATGCTTAAGCACTCCGAATTTGCATACACAAATATACAGTCCGCGTAGAATGAACTGTTTCTAAGAAAGTATAGTTTCCTGAATTGTTGTAAAAAGTGATGCTTTACCGTGAAAACATTGTATAGACATCCAATACTAGGGGTGTTTCTATGCATACATGTTTGACAAAATGTGCGTTATTGTGTTGGCATGTAACGTCTATTTTCACTTTTGAATACGTAAACGAGCATATACATTTGAGTTAAAAATGTTTATGATAAAATCCGGTGGATAAGCATTATCAAATGATCAACAAAGTGAATGTATGCACATTAGTAAGGTGTATATATAATTTAAGTATGTATTTAGTACAGAAGTAATAAAAGTAATTACGGTAATTCAGTGTTGCGTCTATGTCGATTTTAAGTTGAATATAACCTAGTTGGATATAACCCATCGGGGTTAGGCCTTTCTTGCACGAGAGCCGCAAAACTCACAAACAAATTAAACAACCGACAATTTGTTGTTATTATTATTATAAGTTTTATTATTATAAGTATTATTATTACTATTATTATCATTATTTATTATTATTATTATTATTATTATTTTATTATTACTATTTTAATTTGTTACAGGGATCAGAGAAAAGAACCACGGCTAGTTGTTAATTACCCGATCACATAGGCGTAGAAAGGTCGGACGACGCACAAAGGTACATCCAACCATTATGTAGTATGGAGATTTGTGCAAATGTTTAGCGGAAGAGTCTCCTTAGAAACCAATTGGAGCCAAAACGAAAGAGTACTACAGATTTTCCATCATACACCTCTCACAAGAACACACGTAAGTTCGAGCGTCTCCTGTGGGAACCGTTGTATACGAGAGATTACATTGTACTAGGAGTATGGACCTTTATTACTATGCATTCACCCTAGTGTGTAAAGTGGCGATATTTGCAGTAGATTCTTTCATATAGTCTTTCGGTGGTCGGGAGCATGCAGACTGAATATAAATATCAATTGGTATCTTACATTCGCTTTAATTTACTCAACGTAACATTAGAGTGAAAAATAAAATATATTTCCAACACTCTCTAGAACTAAAATGTGTCCTTTAAATGTATTGATTCATTTTCTTGTAGACGGCCGATGCCAATGTGCATTCCTGGACACTATATATTCTAGTAATATTTGATTTTACTTGAGCTCACTGGGGATCAGATGACATGTCAACTTGTCCGGAAGCCTAGAGTCGGAAATGTGGCGGACTAGCAACTGAACACACATCGCATAATCTCATACAACACACTTTCCAATTAAAGACAAGGCCTTGTCTCCACCTACGACTTTGCGATCGAAAACCAAGACCGCCGAAAAACCATGTCCGAAATAGCGATAATCAATTATATCGTTATTTAGATTGTAAAAGATCCTCTTAATTCAATGTTAAATTGGGAAATTTAAAATAGCACGTTAAAGAATGGCAATATATGGATGATGGCAAGATAAAAATCGAATGACGTTAACAAGTTTCTGTTAAAAAATGAATGAATTTATGCATTTTGTGTAATGAATATATGGTTATTGACTTAAATACTAATAAAATAAATACAAGCAAAAAATGGGTGATGGAATCCCTCCTCAATGTCTGGAGATTCAGTACAAATAAATTTCAAAAGTAAGGTGAAAATAATGGTACATGTCAAAACTTTGTGTAAATAAATTGTTCCCACGTTAAACCGTAACCGTTGTTAGTTGCTCGCTTGCTAACAACTAAAATTACATCAGCATTTGACCGAAGCGACAAATCACTACGATTCACCGAAACAAGTAGTACTGTTGATTTATTAATGTCTGAGATCTCAGTTCTACAACTGCATTCAATCACAACATGAAAAACTATTGTGAGTGACATGTTAAGAAGAATTATTTTGATCGACATGATGAACCTAAAGTGTTCGAATAAGTCCCCTTTTTGTGCTGTGGGCACAAAACAACCCTGTGGGCACGGTGATTAAGGTCCTTGACCATAATGACCCCGTCTGCAGTCCAGCAACACTCAAGCTTCTTGTGCTTTACAAGCTGTCTGGCGGTGAACATGATCTGGTTTCTTCTATGGGTTAGGTCCTCATTAAGATAGGCATCAGAGAGACCCGTCGATTTTAGCGCCGCATCAGTTTTGTAAAGGGTTTGTCGTGCCAGATTAGTTGCAAATTTCACTATGATAGGTCTGCTTTTGGAGGGGCCGACTTTACCAACACGATGTTTTCTGTCGGTATCTGATAATTTTAAGTAAGAATTGACCTGCTTACACAGGTTGATAATGATGTCATCTGCACTTTCGCCTTCTGTCTCGGGAACACCAGTAAGCCGTAAACAATTCCTGCGGCTGTACTGTTCCGCGACATCTATCGTATTCTCTAAACGACTGACGCATAGTCGGAGATCTTCATTTTCCTGTTTAAGAGCTGCATTTGTATTTCTCAAAACCGAAAGTTGGTTTTCTATACGTAGACGTCCATTTCGACAAACGCGTTTATTTTTAAGTTTTAAAGCGCAAAAATACGGATTTCGACCTTGTAACCACCAGACATATTCTAATTGGCATAGATACAATTAGATCTATAGCCTAGTTAGCAAGGAATTTATTATTCTTTAAACGGTACCGCTTTTAAAACCGAAAGCAGGATTTCTAGACGTATACGTCCATTTTGACAAACGCGATTATTTTTAAGTTTTTAAAGCGCAAAAAGACGGAATTCTATCTCGTAACCACCAGATATATTCTGATTGGCATAAATAAAATATGTTTGTTATTTATACTTAACTTTACTATGCCATGTATTTCATTGCAAGATGTGTGGCTTTAAATAAACAGTGAAAAACGACCACATACACAAAACACTACTCCGCCATGACAACCGGAACCGGAACGCTGGTATTCAAATTTCATCAATGAAGACTCTAGTTAATATTTTGCTGTAATTATTTATTATTCCAAAGTCCGGTACATTCTAGCCTTTTGTAAGTTTTAAAACTTAAATCAGTTGAATCTTGCTTCTTTTCACATTGCTGTCAGTGTATGACATGAATATGCCGTGCTACCCCTCTACATCAATTTGCTTCATTATTTTTCACTGTTTTGCTATTAGGATTCGATCAAAATAATTCTTTTCAACATGTTATTCACATAGTTTGTCATGTTGTGATTGAATGCAGTTGTAGAACTGAAATATCAGACATTAATAAATCAACAGTACTACTTGTTTCGGTGAATCGTAGTCATTTGTCGCTTCGGTCAAATGCTGATGTAATTTTATCAGTAGCATATGGTGGATGCTATTTGCTATCCGGAGTTTTATTTTATCATTTGATTTCCAATTTTGAGTATTTAAAAGGTCAAAACACTTGCTTTTATTTGTAATCTTTAATGCTCTTTCGAAGTCTTGATTCTGTCAATGTTTATTGAACTCCGCGTAAAGCGAATATAAAGAAACACCACCGTGTGCTTGAGACATGTTGGCAGAGCCGGACGGCCTAATCAAACGAGTATATTTAACTTCTTCACCGAATGTTGGCTAGAATGCGGAGCACAGAAGTAAACAGAACGTCCTCTCCGGAATACATTTTCAACACGTCAATATATTTAAACCGTTTAAGAAGACAAAATGGAAACTGTTATAAAGACCGAAAATAAAAACAAATAGTATGTTATCGGCATTGGCTGGTATAAGCCATAAACTAAATGTTATTTCATCATAGAATTTAAAGATGAATAAATTGTTGGTGTGACCCATACATGCATACACAGATAAAAACAAATCTGAAATATTCGACCCCTGCGGTTTTCATGCCCGACACAAAAATACTTGTACTCTCGTGACATACGCAACATACTGGCGTTTCTCGGATAGCTTATGTGTATATGTGAGCTCATGATACATTATACTTGCGACTGTAAATAGCTCTTGTTTCTATTGTGTTGTTCAAGTGTCGCTCTGATAGGCGTTTACAAATGATGGTTAGGTCCGCCGTCCTTTTTTGCTCTGTTGAATATATACAGTATAACATCAAATAATGGATATTCGATCGATACTATATTACAAAACTGAATGTATTTGTACTGATATAAATGCGCTAAAATGTAACTAGTCTATCACCTGCATTAACAAAGTTTAATAATATGAAAAGAGTACTTTTTCTTAAATTGTAAATAATGATAGCAACACGATCATCTGCAGCGGTTACAACTACGACCACGTTACATCATCTGTATGATCATTCAGTAACACGCACACAATTTAAAGCAGTATTAAGGAAAACTGGCCAATGAACATCATAGTTTTTACAACATTTTGTGTTGAATGCACGGGATATCTTTGTTTCGGTTTTTGTCTTGACCACACAAACAATCACTTCGTCCTGCGAGATGATAACATAAATTAGGCTACATCACCATTTGTTAACATGAAAGAATTAGCAAAATGTAAAACTCACACCGAAAGACTGTTGGTATTTGAAATATGTTAATCACAAAATGTTAATCTGTGTTCTTTGTCTTAGACCACACGAAAGAAAAGGCAACGTGATTAATGTCGTTTCATATATAAACAAACGTTTTACTTTGGACACTATTGACACTTCTATGAAGTATACCGGTACTAAATCGGTAATTGCAGAATACGAGCACAATTTGAAAGAGGTCCGAGATAAATTGGCGGAAATTAACAAAACACGGGGTGAATGTGCCGCCTTAACTATGATACAGTTGGACAAAATAGGTGACGAAGTAATATTGCTTAAACCATTTTCCAAGACAGACAGATAAAAATTAAAACATTTTGTCACAGTCAAAGGTGTTAAATGTAACGTGGTAAACTACCGAAACTCCTTTATGTTGCACATCTATTTATTAATGTAATCGAAAGAGCTTTAACCACAAAGTATTTTAAGGAAATGTCTATCTTATACAAAACTAATTGGAAAGAGTGACAAACTAGATTCTTGTGCAAAAGTTCTAATTATGCGCAATCATCGTTGATTAATCAGGAACCTTTGTAGTATAACTTAAAATCTTGCACATGACCTTGTCACGAATGTACACAGAGCCGACGAAGAACGTTTCGATATCTGCAACAATCACAATCCTTCTGAACATGGTAAATGAAACACCTACCGAACAATTTAAAGTTATGCCTGAAGTAAAAGAGCAGGTCAATGTTGTAGTAAGAAACAAACTAATCGCGTTTTGGAAACAGGAAGGACATTATTTGCAAGCGAATCACATTCGTATGTTGATTAAAACTACCCAGACTGATAAATCGTTCAAAGAAACATTTTCTCTTAAGACATTAGCTCTTTGTTATACGTGATTACGTTTTACGGTTACAATATCGGGTCAACAAGATAGCCGATCTGCCGCGTTAGATACAATAACTGAGAAAATACAATTATTAAGATTTCAGATAAAAGTGGATCGAGCGCTACATTTGAATGACCTGCCGTCCGATATGCTGACAGTATTAAAGACTGGTAATACATACATAATGCTTACATTTACGTTTGCAGATTATTTTCCGATTTTAGATTGCATGTAGAATAATCATCACAATCTCAATAGCGATAGTATATACATGTTCTACCGGTGCTTCGGTTAAGAGTTTCCGAATGCATTGGTTGTTGACAGTTGTGTCGTTAGTTTGATAGGGTGTGATTTGAGATTACGATTAAAGAATCTCGTCCGCCTCTTTGACGTCTCTGGGCTTCCGGACAAGTTCGCATTTCATCTAATGTAAATTCCGCCTGTTATATCAATATAATCAATATATACTGGAATAAATTTTGTCTGGGAATCCACATTAGTAATGGTCGTTTACCACAAAATGAAAAAATACATTTATACGAAACTGTCATGTGTTAAGTACTTTAGGTAAAATACTAGTTTCACGTCAAATTATATGACGAACGAATGAATCGAACTTTGATACACTTTATGGAATAATCTACTGCAAAAAATGCGAAAATCATCCACTAGAAAGTTCCAAACTCCAAGTGAATTTGAACGTCCAGTGTAAAACGCTGTCCACAAAAGTCGCTTCTCAACCTTCTCAACTAACATGTGTGCTTATATAAATGCGCTTTATATCGTGGTAAATTTGTATAACTATTTCATATTGTACCACCATTTGCATAAGACGCTTCCATTAGACATTTGTAAAACTCATCATACTGTATATTGTTTGTACGTGGTAATATTCATTCATTCTCAATGTGCATTACTAAAATCAATTTTAAAGCGCTTATCTGTCGGATTTGATACATAAACAAAGTTTCATCTCAAGTAAACATATATGCTTGTATACGGACGTGAAAGTAGAATCTGTATAAAAAAGCAAACACTGGCATTTATCGGAAATACATGTATATAACACATTATTTTACCACGTGGCTCGGCTTTCATCACGTGGTTGGTTTTAAAGGCAGTGATTGAAGCCAACCATGATGGCTCTAGTCAAATCTTTTTGCGGAGGTTGTATTATGCTCTCAATAATGCATATATAATTTGTACCTTCGAGCCCGGCGACGTTTACAATATTTAACGCGTGTGAACAATTGCAAATGGTCAATATTCAGCTGTTGAAACAAATTTTTATGTATGGGTCCTTCCGAAAATTCCACTTCGAATTTAACCTAGTGAATTGTCATTTTTAAACACTATTTTTTTAAATTCACAATCATGATATAAAAATGGCAAATATCCATGTCGGCAGCCTATATGTCAATGTCGCACTTATAGACCGTTGGTCAATACCTTCAAGATCAAAGTCATGCTTAAAGGACAAATTACAAAGATAAGATAATATTTGGCGTCCTGTCAAGGTACATGTGTGTAGGATAAATGAAACTTTTTAAACATAATCAAAGGAGGAAATCTTGTTTCCATCTCTAATTGAAGGCGTGTAAGTGACCATTTTCTCATACAATAATCTTACAAAACATTAACAATAAAATGATTAAAGCTGGGAAAGCCACCTTCCAACAGTTATTGTAAAGTATTTTGAGTTAAAACCGGTTTAAATGTGCATTGCACCGCACACGCAACCCAAAATTTAAAACACAACACGTATATTAATGTCAACTTAAACATTATTGCATTGCTTGTCAAATGTAAAAAAAATAAAAGAGAGTAAATTACAAATTCAATTTTATTGTAAAATATTTTCTCATTGGTATAATATTTACCAGAGCAATACAATTTAAACTTTCTTTTAAGGAAAACGTGTCATTTCTTGATGGAATTAAGCAATGCTCAACTGCATGTGCGCTTGTCCAAAATATAATTAAATGTATACATGCTGATAAATAATTCGTTTCAAAATATTTCTGCACGTATTATATTCGCATTGTCCATGTGAAAAATATCGACATGTAATTAATGTGTCATTGTGTGTTTTAGTCTGACATCATAAACATTTATTTTATACCTCTTTAATGCTTTTAACAAAATACAGGTTGTATCAATCGTTGAAATAAAAAATCCCGTATTACGCTACTTGCTGTTTCCAATTCCGTATTACCATACTAGCCGGACTACTTCGACCCATTTAATTACGTCACATTACACGCACCGAAAATAGAAATATTTTATATTACGAAATATATTACGTAGTACATCGTGTGACGTCATTTCTGTGACAAAACACAATAGTTTTATCTAAACTCTGTAAGAACATGTCGGACGTGGTGTTTTTTAACGGTAAACTATGTGTTAAAAACGTATTTTGGAGTGTGTGTTTATCATGCATAAATTTATATTTCGATAGGAATACAATAAAATAGTGTGGTTTAAACTTAGTTTCGATAAATACATGGAAGATAGAAGTGGAAGTGCATATCGTTTAAACGTTTTTGTTATAAACATCGGATTAAAGTTGTCAACTTAATTGTTATAAAAATTGGATTAACGATGGCATTAAGGTAAGCGTGTCGGAAACCTGTGTTTTCCCTGTTCGAATGTTTACACGTTAATTTACATAAACTGTATTCATACGCGTCTTAAATAAACTATGGCGTACCGTTTTAGTCATTGTTTTGTCAGTTTTGTTAAAAAAAAAAAACAACAACGTTTGTTTACTGTTGTCGTTAGTTGTTGTATATAATAAAAGGAATATTACTCTAGTCAATTGTTCCAAGAGTTTGTATCATTCTCGTGGCTTGTGCTATTTCGCATCACACTCGAGGCTCCGCCTCTCGTGTGATACGTCATCACACAAGCCACTCGAGTGATACAAACTCTTGGAACAATTGACTAGCGTAATATTCCGTATTTATTACTATACATGTAAATAAATATGTTTATAAGAACAACATCGTGAAGTAGAAGTCGGCTCTTTTCTGCGTGCCCGTCTGCCCGTCAGCTTTTCTCTGTAACAATCCTCTAAACGGGAATGCCGTCTTATTAACGGTTGACAGTTAGGGATTCACAGTGCTGCTAATTGTGTATATATTTCGCTTGAAGAACACCAACTGTATTTTGAGCTATGTGTCGTCGATACACTGGACATACTTTGGTAATCAGTATGTTCACAAACGCACTGAAAGTTCCACCCATGACTGTAAAACGAGTGACACATACAAACACACTTAGACAGGCTTATCATTCCAAAAAAAGAATTAAAATTCCAGATCAAATCCATCGGATTTATTGTAGCTTGCGTATGAAATTTATATGACCGATGGATATATAACAGGTGCATATTTATGGATGTTGCTTCGGACACACACGCATATGCGGCCAGAAACCAAAGAATGTCACCATGTGAAGCGATGTCGAGCATTGATGTGTACGTGTACGTAGAGATGGTTCATTAAATGTTTAAATTAGCAGCAAAATAAATACAAATAAATGTTCTCACGGTCCTTAATTTTCACAGCTTCCCACAAAGTGTTTTGGTAATATTAACGGCGCGGTCTCTTTATTAGCGCGGCAGTTTAGAAACCTCTCCAATGCATTCTGTATATAAGTAATATGATAATGGATAGACCACAGGTTTAAAATTGAACAGTGGCTAAGTTGTTGCTACGCAACAGGAATAGTACTATTTCAATATATTACACTTTGCTAAGGTATTTTGTTGTCAAAGTGACTGATATATGTAGTGAATATGCGTACAAGTTGTAACTGATAGTGCTATGGACAAACACAGGATAACAAATTGCACGACTATTAAAATAAGCATGTTTGTAGAGAAAAAAACATATTTTCAAAAAAAATTAGCACTTTTATCTTGTATAAGTCATAATAATGTCGTGTTCCTTTGTTCATTTTGTTTTAATTTTTTAAACTAAATAAACTTTATATGAAAATGTTTTAAATAACTTTAAAAAGAGTGCAACACTATCTCACAGTTCAAACAAATCAGCAAACATAAATGTATATGCAGAACATGCACAAACTTTTCCACTAGCTTATGGCTGATGCTGTGCAGGCCTTGGTAACAAGATGACCTATTTTCAAGAACAATCGCTCCGATGACACGAATATCGATGACAAGGACAGAAGATTCCGGGCCACATTCGCAATAGTTGGGGAACGTTGTTAAGCTTAACGGGTTTCAATCGGGCTGATAATTCACGCGCGTGGTTGTTAACGTTCCGTATCGCGCAATTTTTAAGCAATAGCACAAATACTAAATTTAATTATTTAAATTTTAAAAATAACTTTCTTTATTGGTGTTTTATAAATTGCTTTCTTAAATAAAACTAAAATGCATAATAATGGATGTTGCTTCGAACACACACGCATATGCGGCTAGGAACCAAAGAATGTCACCATGTGAAACGATGTCGAGCATTGATGTGTACGTGAACGTAAAGATGGTTCATTAAATGTTTAAATTAGCAGCAAAATAGATACAAATAAATGTTCTCGCGTTCCTTAATGTTCACAGCTTCCCACAAAGTGTTTTGGTAATATTAACGGTGTGGTCTCTTTATTAGCGCGGCAGTTTAGAAACCTCTCCAATGCATTCTGTATTTAAGTAATATGATAATGGATAGACCACAGGTTTAAAATTGAACAGTGGCTAAGTTGTTTCTACGCAACAGAAATAGTACTATTTCAATATGTTACACTTTGCTAAATAATTGTGTTGTCAAAGTGACTGTTATATGTAATTAATATGCGTGCAAGTTGTAAGTGACACCTATATGGACAAAAACAGGCTAAGAAACGGCACGACTAATAAAATAAGCGTGTTTGTAGAGAAAAAAAATATTTTCAAATAAAAAATCAGCACTTTTATCTTTTATAAACCGTATTTTAAACGAGCATATTAATGAGACAACAAAACATTTACAGTTTGATGTTTAAAGTTTTTTTTATAATTTATGATGTTGAATCCGTATAGACATTAAGCTGCATGCATTAAGAAAACAACGCGCTATGAACGATGTAACCAAATCAATTAATCAACACTGCAGTGGTTCAAATAAACGTGTGCAGATGCGAACAATGCACATTGCCTAGCACGTATTCTAACAGAAAAAAGTATAACTAACGGAAGCAACATACGGAAATCGATTAATACATATACCGTAGCTACTTCTTTATCGTAACTTTTTTGGTAACAAACAACATATTTAAGAGACAGCTTCGCATACACAGCTGTCATAAAATGGCTGTTGTCGGCAAAAACAAATGTTGTCCATAGTGGCAGGACTAAAAGACGTGAAATTAAATTTCAAACGCTTGGCTTAATGCACCATTTACACTGACAGAGCGAGAGCAGTTACGTGTTTTCAAAACGAACTCGATCCCCAGCACGGCAGATGCTTAACCCATTTATGTCTAGTAGACCCTCGAATCCTTCTAAATTGGATCAATTTATTTCCTAAATTAGGGATGTCTTGTATATTTATTTCTATATGTAGAATATTTCTTACAGAAATTCCTTTCAGCAACAGCGCAGACCCTGATGTGACGCCGCATTATATAAGACTATTTAATACGAATGAATACATTTGTTTATGGTAATGACTTTTAAAGTATTGTGTATTATAATCACAAAATCTTTTTCCATTTTGCAGTTGATAAATTAATATCAATATCAATAACCATATGATTTTTAAATACCTTGAACATGTTCAATAAAACTATATTGAAGAACTGATATTGGTATTTACTTTCATCTTGATCATGCAAAGGCAAAACATCTAAATAAATCTTGGGCTGGGTTGAGGAGCGACAGTGAGTGGTCAACATTTCCACCGAGCAGTTGCCATGGACATTGATGTCTGTCAAGTGGGATGGTTGATGAAATACAATGGATAATGCCGCTGAGAACGATCACATACACATTTATTAAATACGAGAAAAACGAATAGGTTGATATGATCAACGCGGATAAAAAAATAACGTGCATTTTTCTCAAATTCTGTTATTAAATGTACAACACTGTGCTTCAGTTATAAGAGTGGCTTCTATAGAAAATGAAATCATGTAATAAGCAGTTTAAATACATACCTCTTACACTGTTTATTAAAAAGTCGTTATGTTACTAACGTGTAAGCACGTTAAATGATGGCTCATAATCACAAAACACAATATTTAAACTTTAGTATAACGATTACACAATTTTGATAAGAGAGATTTATGGCTTAATAAAACACCTAAGATAAACTTCAATTATTTACTATTTTCATTATCACACAATTCTACACGTAATTCGCGCTTCGAAGGTCAGTGGTGTTGTAATTATAGTGATAGTTATATGAGTCAGTGTGGCAACGACCTTGACTGACGTCTTCGATGCAATTAAATGTCACGTGCGGACTGAGGCGTTATACAGGGACTTATTGCCAATGTTAATTTAAGTCAAATCAATGCTTGTCCAATATACGGTGTAGACTTGCTGTATAGATATGGGGCCACTTGAGACTCTGAAATTTATTTTGGTCAATGCATCTTGATTTCCAGGAAATAATTGCTGCTTGCGCAGTTTGAATTTGATAGCTTTCTTCAATAGTTCCTTTCCAATTTATACTGACATAAGGCGGATTATGTTTTGTTATTTATTTCGTTGTTGATAATTGTTTTTCAATGTTCAATATAATAAATTGAGGCCCATCAGAACATCATGTCGCCGATTTCAAACTTAGTTTTAACCTCAATTAACCTCAATAGTTTTCAAACCTATAATAGAACGTCACTAGTTTTCATTGTATGTCATTTACGTTGTGCTTAAACTGACTTTGTTGTTGTGAACTATTGGTCATTTGATATTACTCCTAGTAAACCAAAATTGAGATGCTGCAAGTGCGATAGAAGACTATTCGATTTACATTTCATATGCATTCATAACACATTCGTGAAATATAACCTTCCTCTCTTGACAATCACAATTTTCTCTGGATTTCAAATGCCCGCAATCACTTTGCAAGAGTTTCGATGTGACAACCGAATCAAACGAAAATGTCGCATATTCAATGACGCGAAAACATAATGATAAATTATCGAATAAATTATGATATGAATATGCAATCAGCGCTAAGCGCTGTCTGGTTAACCATCGGTCTTAAAAACTACGACGAAGTCCACTTTTATGAATACAATATAGTTGCCTTCTTTGTTTGATATACTGATGCAAATTTGAGACCTTGGTCACTATTTTCAGATTGTTATTCAATCGTATAAAATATATTACAGAAATGGGGTTGTGTTTTGTTGGTCTGTTTTGCTGTTGTTTTTTTGTAATTCCAAAGTCCGGTATAGCCTTTTGCAGACGTTCAAACATAAATCGGTTGCAACTTGCTTCTGTTGACATCGCTAAAATTTCATTGTACGATATAAATATGCCGTGGTAGTCTCCCCTACATTAATTTACTGGATAGTTGTTAATGTTATGCTATAGGGATCCGTTGCAAATATTAATTTTAAAATGTTTTTAATAATGTGTGTCACGTATTGAATGAATTCAGTTGTAGAAATGAAATCTCTGATATAAATGATTGAAAAGTTCTACTTTGTTCGGTGAATCGTAGAAATTTCTCGCTACGGCCAAATTTTCTGGCAATTATTGTTGTTTTCAAGAGAACAAGTAACAACGGTAACTGTTAAATTTGTTAACAATTTATTCACTCACTGTTTGGTCACTGGAGAGAAATTTCTTCCCCAAATTTGTATAAATGTGTTTTTTATTTCTTTAATTAGTATTTTAAGGGGTGTTGCGGCAGTTTATTTAACCGATGATATATTAATAGCAACACAGATGATGCTATTATCACAACTCAATATTTTTGTTCTGTGAACAAGTACATGAAAGTTATTAATGACTAAGGTCGAGTTTAATACTGTATGGTCTTATGTTTGTGATTAAATATTGTTTTTTGTTAATGTTTTTTCGTAAGCTGTTGTGATCCCAGTTAAGATTGTAAACAATTTCTAATGTTTTTGCATATTTCTAACAATCTATGTACCTGTATTTAGGTTATGCCTAATTGCTGTATTTTATAAAATTTGACGTAGACGGTAGGGATGGTTACAACAAAAAATATCTGTTAAAAGTGTGGTGACTCCCATTTTAGATTTGTGTTTTATGATGACAATTCGTAGATGAAAATATTTGAGCAGTTTCGCAGAATTCTATCATTCAGAAAAAAAACATTCCATTTATCTGGTTACAATAGTAAAAACTTGACGGTTTTTTTGGTGACAGAAAAATTATTAAAAATAAATTTCTTAAAATTTAACTCGTGTACTCCATTTTATTGGTAATGTGTGGTTTAATTAAATTGTATATGATTTTTACGCAATAAGATATTTTTCAGTTTTATTGAAAAAGTACATGTTATATAATGGTGAATAAAATCAATACAAGGCCTGTGACCCTATGTTTTTATTTCATTTTTCAAATAGCATTGGTATATATATCTTAAATATAAATTTTGGAAAAAATCTATTAGATGTAAAAAATTGGCAAAACTGCAGCAACACCCCAAAACTGCAGCAATAATCTTTATTCAACTATTTTATTAATTAACTCACGCTTTAGTAGAACCTCTTTAAAGAAAGTTAATTGGTATCTGACCACTATCTAAATTTGCCGTTTTTAACATGCATTTTAAATTTCATTTCAAGATTGAATTTATTGTATCTATCACAATCTCACTAACGTTATTGTAGACTATCGGTGTTTCGGATATGAGTTTTCAAATGTCTTGGTTTTCGATGTCAATGCCGTAGATGGAGACAATGTTATGTCTTCAGTTTGAAAGTGTTATACACGATTACCACTCTAGAATCTCGTCCGCCCAAATGACATCTCTATGCTTCCGAAGAAATTGGTATTTCATCTCATGAATATATATACAGTGATGTAATATGCAATCGATATATACTGTATATATTGTCCGGGAACGTACAGTAGTAATGGTCCAGAAAACCAGAAAATGAAACGATACATTATGATGAATTTTAATTCTACTGAGTTTTGAAAACATATTGTATTTAATCCGTGTTACGTTGGCTTAAGGGGTTTCGATTTTCATATTATTGTAAGAAAAGTAGAATCATATCAATAACTTATATACTTAAAGGGGCGGTCAGCCAGATTGCTATATATCACGAAAGAAGAAAAGATTTTTTTTACAATTATTAGTTTATACTAATAAATATCATGACCGGTATATTACATTGTTCAAAAATGTTGATAAGTTTTCATATTTTCAGTATATTTGGTAATACAATTTTACTGAGTATGTCTACCAGGTAATTTGGAGAGTTCTGTTGATGTCGTTATAATTTGTGAAACTACGAGGATAGGTATAAAATACAACGCTCATTGTATGAGCATGGATGACCGAGTAGTCTAAATGGGAGATTTTTTACTCTTTTTACTCCAGGACTCTATGGGGTAAGTGGTTCGAGCCCTGTTCAGGGTTACTTTGTTTTCTTTTTTATTCGCTTTTTATTCTTCATTTTTTACTGGAGATTTTTAGATCCAATGTTTAAATTTATCTATATCAAGCATTTTATGACGGTAATGTAGAACTTTTCTTTTGTTCGTCAATCAGGATGACCTTCCCTTTAAAGTGCTTTAAGTAGAATGCTAGAACACGTCACATTATAGTTACATGTATATAACGTACTAATGCTCCGACACTCGATACACTTTATAAAAAGTAGGTCCACCCTCACACTTAAAGAGCAGCGTAACCCCCGTTTGAAACGGTATCCAGTAACTTGTGTGCTTATGCGTTGTGTATGATTGGAAATATGTAGGACATTTGACACCAAACATTTTTATTAGACGCCTGTATTCAATATTTGCCAAAAATATCAACACTGTATATTGGTTGGACGTACTAATGTTAAATTATTTACTCTTTGCATCATTTAAATCAAATTTAAAATGCTTTTCTACTGATAAATAAACACAAGTTTTCATCTCAAATGTATAAGCGTGTTTTCGGAAGTGGCAATAGAAGCAAGCATGTTTATCAAATATGCATTTAATTAAAGACCTTTCTTAATAGATTCAATTTTTAAAGGCTTCATTTTCAAAAGTTAGATACTAACGAGCAGCAAACAGCACAAAACTTGAACAGACTTCGAGTAACTCAGAGGCTGTTCTGGTTTTATGCTGTTTGCACATAGTTATTTTCACTTTGTTTCTGAGTGGAAAAGGGTTATAAAACAACTTGAGCAATGCTCAAAAATAGTCAAATGTATTCCCATATGTCGGGACATGTCAGCCAGTCTGAAAAACATCTTCAAAACTTACTTTATGTGTTTATTATTTGATCAGTAAAACGAAAACATACATGTTTATGATGATGATATTTACATACATATCTCGAAATAATAAGAATTCTTGATTTTTTCTCTGTGCGATTAAAAGAAATATTGCACATATGTGGATGTAAAGCGACTGTTACACAATTTGTGTTTGAAAATGAACGAAGTTAATCACTTCAGTGCAAAAAGTTTAAGAATCAATTTAAATAGTTTATTCGATTATAAACGTGTCTTTTAAAAATTCAAAAAGGTTAGGTAAAATAGATAGAAGTCATTTGTTTGTGTTTTTTGTTTTTGTTATAATCGACAAATAACAAATATTTCTAAAAAAAATTATTTAAATGATAGTATAATAGAAAAAAGTAAAAGGCAGTTTAAAAAAAGCATTTCCTCAGCTTCTTTAAAAATATGAAACTTTGCCTGTTTGTGTCAGTCTTGACAATATTTAAGTACAAATGCTCTGTCGAATTGTTAACATAATAATGCTTTGACAATCAGCATCATTGTCGTTGTTAAGATATACAAAACTATTGTTTAGTAAACGGAAACCATCTCTGCGTGCCATGTTGTTGGCATATTCGACAGTGCTTCATAGAACTCCATTCAATGCTGACACTGGCCAAGGAGTGGTTGCAATTGGATCCAAATGAATATGGTGATCCTTCCTTTATGTAATACCAATTTTTGCTGGAATATATATTGATCTATAATGCAAATATGTGATTTGTCTTTGGTTGAGCGCTGATTCTTGGATGTTTTCCATTTAATCATTTGTATTAAATCATAGATAATAAGGCTTTCATTGAACGAATAGCTATTTTTTATTGCGAGTGCGTTTGCTTGATAATTGTATTTTTGCTAATGCAATTGCCTGACCTGATCGCACGCGTTCATATACGGAACTATGAAAAGTTTAGCTCTTTCATATGATGTTATGATAGCTTGCACGATATTGCACAGCCAAAATGTTAAATCTTTTCTCAGTAAAAAAATAAATGACGCAAGCTGATTAAATTATAACATATACATACAATCATGTGTTGCAGTTATAATATTAATCCAAAAAGAACGTTAGTTATTTGCTTATTTTAACGTATTTTTTGTTAAATGTATTATGTAATAGACCTTTGGCATAAAACATTCATTATAAGCGACTTATTTCTCATTATGATGGAGTCATGATATCGGATAGGTCAATGATTGTGATTATTATATATTATGGTAAATTCTGTGTAAAACCCTGAACAGATAACATCAATTTTATTCAGTTTATTAATCTATTTTTTGTACACATTATTATTACAATAAAACGTATTTGTTTGCCTGAGTATTGTATATATTTATAACATAAATCGATTTTAACAGTTTAATTTTCAAATAATAACATACAGTACCAACACTTATAAATGTAATAATACTGTTGTTAAATGAAGGTACAGATCGAAATGATGGCTGCTGTGCCCTGACGATTTTGACCCCCTCTCCTTCCATCTTGCCCTTCGGCGGGACTGTTTAACATAAAAAGGTTAAAACAGTTTGAAAATATGAATTCTATATATATGAATATAATTATATATTTTGGATCCGACGAGTACCGGAAGACCATTGAACAACTTTGGAAGCACAAACTGAGGACGTTCAAACCATTTGGACTGAACACAAAAGACTAATAAAATTGGCGCGCAATGTAATGTTCAACATTATAACGTCACTTCCGCTAAACATGATATGCTTCATAAAAAATGTCACTGAAGGAGACCGAGAGGTCGAAAGCTACGGCAAATATAATCAAAGCGTTATATATATATATATATATATATATATATATATATATATATATATATATATATATATATATATATATATATATATATATATATATATATATATATATATATATACATATATATTTATATGCACATTTTTAATAACCACTGCATTGGCTATCCAAAAGCATTGTATACATTTGTTCAACTAAGAAATTCAATAGATGTAGCAATTTTTCGACTCTTCTTTTTTTCATCCTGTTGCTTTTTACAAGCACCAAGTACCTGGTGTCATCCCAGGTGTTCCCTTAAAGTGTGTTTTCCATTACTATGTTGAGAACGCATTTATTATGTTACATATTGTTGATTGCTATTGTCTACTTCTGCTTGATAAAGTTTTGGATGTCACGATAAGCAAAGTCATGTGTTTTTCAGGTAAACCCATACACGAATTTGACTTTTGTTTATTTATTCAGCATGTACTAGTGTGCTAAATAAGAAGTGCGTCAGATGGGAAAATGCAAAATCGTTATTGTAAACACAACATGTCAATTCGTCATCGTTATATTATAACATCTCTACCATTAACAAGTCAGTGTCATGTTAACCGTTAATTACAGTTGTATTAAGTGTACAATCACTTTTTTGTCCACAAGAATGTATCAACAATCTGTACAATCGCGAGCGGTTATGTATTCAATACTTAATTCGTGTGTGTAATTGCCAATGATTAATGTTCTGCTGTTGAAACAAGTATGAATCCATTACATAGTCATATATTTTTTTATTCATCCACCATCATGATATGATGTGTAAAATTGCAAATATCCAAGTCGTTACCTGATATGTCAATGTTGCAATAAGTAATGAAACTTCTTAAACGTAGGCATAAGAGAAAATCTTGTTACTTTCCGCAGGCTGTTAGTTAAGGCAAGTAAGTGAACATTATTTTAACAAATCTTGTAACATAAAGTTATTAAAGCTGTTCGCACCACTTTCAAACGATTAATTTAAAGTATTTGGATCTTCAACCGGTTTAAAGCTGCACGCAAACGTACGAATAGTCCAAAATTGATAACAAAGCAGGCACGGATAGATTAACTTTAACATCATTACATTGCTTGTCAAATAAAAGAAGGAAAACAAAAGTAAAATGCAAATTCAATTAAATTGAGATATATTAACTCATTATTTTAATATTCACCAATTAAACATTATAACAACCTTTTGAAGAAAACATGTCATTTCTGGAAGAAATTAAAAAATGCTCTACGGAAACATTGTTCAGAATGAGATTAACTAGGAATATTGTCAAAAATGTTAATTAATAAAGCTAATACACAACATGTAAAATATCTTATGTATCAACTTTGGAATGGTATGTTTTATTCTGATATTATAACTGTTCGTAATTATAAACATGTAAATGCACATAGTTATCAGAACCATTCAAACCGCACGACCGGTTCAAGGAAAAGTCCGCTTTATGATTACGTGACCTTGTGACCATTAGCACGGTGTCGCTAATTATGTATATTTTTTACTTGCTAAACACAAACTTTATGTTAAGCTTGGTGTCGTCGATACATTGGACATGCTTTGGTAATCAGAATACTCCAAAACGACTTCAAGTTTCCACCCACGACTGCAAAGCGAGGGACACATGCGGAAACACATAGACAGACTTATGATTCTAAAAGATAAATACAATTCTAGAACACATCCATGTGATTTATTGTAGCTTTTGTATGACATTCTAATTACCGAAGGATATATTACAGATGCATCTTAATGGACGATGCTTCGGAAACACACGCATACAGGCGGATACAACCCAAAACTAGTTATATTATCAACGTTTTCTTTATATGCGTGGCAGTTCCCAAACATTACGAATACATTCTTTATACAAGTTATATGATAATGGATCGACCAAATGTTACAAATTGACAGTGATTTATTTGTTGCTACGCAACACAAGGAATACTATTTCAATATAACGCATGTTGCTTAATAATTGTGTTGTCAGACTAAATGTCACGTGTAACCAACATTACAAATCACACGACTTGAAAAATAAACGTGCTTAAAGAGTACGATATATATTTTACTTTAGAAAAATCAGCATATTTTATAGACAGTGCTATAAATCAACATATTGACGAGACAATAAATAATGCAGCAGTTTGATGTTTAAGTACTTTTTTCAATGGAGGTGAATCCATATAGACAAATGTTTCATGCATTGAGAGAACACACAATGCACCATGTATAGCCTAATGGTTCAAAATAAATTAATTAACGTTGCAGTGGGTCACATAAGCGTTTGCAGATACAAACAATGCACATAAACGTGCATTTATTCTGACATAAAATAGTATACAGAACGGAAGATACATTCGGAAATCAATTGATGAAGTTATCGCAGCGTCTTCGTCAGCGTAACATTGTTGGTAATACACAATATATTTTAAAATTCAGCGTAGCATATACAGTTGTCATAAAATGGCTGTTCGAAAAAAAAACATAAGAAAATGTTTTGCATAACGACGGGATTAAAAGACGTTTAATTGAATTCCTAACACATGGCTAAATGCTAGCATTTACACCGAGTACACGGAGTGAGAGCACTTACATTGTTGCCAAACGTACTCGATCTTCTTCACGACAGCTGCTCAAGACGTTAAAACTTGTACGAGTAAGACGAGCAAGAAACGTTTTTCAAAGAAATCCATGGAATTTCTCCTGTAATGCTGCCCAACTGTTGTGGCTCAATATACTTCACAAAATTGAATTTTGAATTTAAATGTTGGAAAGATTATTTATTAATATCTAATTTGTTTGCGGAACTCACTCACTTAAAATAATGAATACCAGTACATGAATGGTCTTCGTAGAAGATGAATTTATTGTGCAAACATATATTAATATAAGATTATTTAATACGAATAAATACATTTGTTTACGGTTAACGCATGTCATGTACTGTGTTTTATACTCAATATGTCGAACGCATTTTCCATTTAGCATTTTGATTAACTGATTCAAAGAAAAATACACATATGATTTTTAAATATCTCGACCACTTACAATTAAATACTTTTTAACAACTGATAACATTTCTTAAGAGCAGCTGCCGTGGACATCGATCGATGGTTAAGTGGAATGGTGGATGAAATACAAACAGTAATCATGTGAATAATTCCGCTGAGAAGGATCAGAAACACGTTTTATAAATACGAGAAAACGAAAGATTTGGTATGATCAAGAAAGACAATCAGAATAACGTTAATGTTTTATTGCTATGCTATTGTTGTGTTTGTGACAAACGACATGTTCAACACTTATGCTTTTAGAATAAAATTGGTTTCGTTAGAAGATGAAATCATGTTATAGACAGTTCAAAAGCATCTTATTCTGTTATTAAAATAGTATATATGTCACCAACTTATGAGCACGTTTAATAAAAGTTATAAGTAAAAAACCTGCCATACATCGATTAAAGAATTTTGTTAAAAAAAGTAGATTAATGACTGAATTTAACATCTAAGCTCAACTGCCAATGTCCACCCCTTTATTATATTGGAAAACCATAATATTCGCGTTTTGAAGGAAACTGGTGAGTGTTGTAATAACGACAGCCACTGTGGCAACGACCTTGAGTGACGACTGCGATCCAAGTAAGTGACGCATGCGCACTGTGGCGGAATACAGGGTCTTATTGCAAATGTTAATTAAAGTCAAATCATTGCTTGTCCAATATACGGTGCAGAATTTTTGTATAGATATGGGAAAACTTGAGGACCTGAAATTCATTTCGGTCAATGCATCTTGATTTCCATGAATAATACGATATCTTTTTTATTTGGTAGCTTTCTTCAATAGCGCCTTCCCAATAAGAACTGGCATACGGTAGATAATGGTCGGTAATTTAATTCCTTTTGACTGAGTTGTTCTTTCAACGTATTATAAAATAAATTGATATATATCAGACCAATCATCCTAACACCGAATATGCGTTATTTTAAATTTGGTATTAACCTACATAAAAAATTGTTTTCAAACCTCACGTATAAACGTAATAAACTTTGGTTTTATGTGATTTCGTGATTTTATGTTACTTTGTTGTTACAAACGGATTTGACCCTTGATGGAACTCCTCTTATACTAATAACGCGATACTGCAAAAACGTGCAACTAAAATTTGATTTATCGTACATTTGCAATAACAGATTCCCGAGGTATAACCATGATCTCTTGGCATTGATTAGTTACTAAAAATGGTTGAGGTCCATGCATCAGTCTCTTCTTTAGGTGGAGTCTTCTGCTCTAGATGTGTCGGCGCTGTCCACGACATCTTCCGGAGTTGCGATGTGACATTCGTTATCTCATCTGCTTCCTTGATTCGCTAATACATTGGCACTTTCAGGTCCAGAAGCAATAGCTTCTTCGTTGCTTATAACAGAAATAGCACGTCACAGCCAGGAGTGGTGGTGGCGACGTCTGGGTTATATATCTGCTGCTTCTTCAGATCTACCATAAGTTACAAGTCTCTCGCTGAAACTAAGATGCCTGAATCTGTAGACATGTCGTTGCTTGGTGCTGATTCTCAATTTCTGACGACATTTATGAAGAATGACATTGTCTGATTTTGCGGCTTCTTCTTTCTCGCCACATCAAGGCTGGCTGCTATCTCGATGAGGATCGTGTCGTGCAGCCATCGGTATCTCCCGCCCGTAAGTGCTGTTCTGCAAGAAGATAATATGTGCTTTAGGATTGCTGGCCTGCCACATAACCTGCTGGTCGGGTACTCTGTTAGTTTCCAGGTCAGGAGGTTTGTTGGTGAAGGCGAAACGTCATAAACAGAGCGTAGTAAAATCCAATTCTTTGGAGGTCCAGTCTCCAGATTTCACTCCAAAACACACTCCTTGATTGCACCCCTAACCAACTGCTCTGGGTTTTTTGTTCATTACAACGGCTGCCACTTGCAACTTCACCCTGGACTATCCTTCTCGTCTCTGCTGGTGGTGGAACCCTCCAACTGGCTCTAGTCATTTCTTTAATCTTTAGAATCTAAGCGAAATAACCACAACTCATAATGTTTTACAAAATGAACAATTCGTATGTTCCTGATTACCTTGCTAACCTTGTACCGCTTACAGAATGGTCGGTCTGTCCCGTACTCTTAAAGAAATAGTAGCGACATTCAAAACGTCAATTTCCGAAAATCATTTTATAAGAACACATTTCTACCCTCAACCATCGCTAGTTTCAATTTCCTTGCCAAGTCATATTCAAAATGCCCCATCTATTGCCGCATTAAAAAATCTCTTAAATACTAACGCTGAACCTTCCGGTAGTCCACAACATTTTATCAAGGACCGCGAAATCTTCAAATTTTACATACACGTCTTCGCACCAATTGTAGTTCTCTTGCTGCCCATCTTTTTAACAAAAACATTATTGACTCGCCTAACTGCATTTCGTGTGAAGTATTTGCTCTCCATCACTATAAGTGCTTCTGTTTGGCGATCCTTCGCTTTCTCTCGATGCAAATTGTATCATATTTAACCATGTTCAGCGCTTCATTAAATCAACCAAAATATTCTAGCCGCCATCCCTGTTCTTCTCTCTGCTATTATTCTTCTCCATAAATTTCTACATGATCTTTTACTACCTCGAAGTCAATACTTGTGTTCTGTTTATGTTTCTTTTTTTCCCCTTAGTTTCCATTTCTTTTCCCCTGTAACATTGCTTATGTTTTTTTTCATCAATGTTAGTATATACGTTGCATTTTGTATTTTGTTTTTGGACTTGTATACAAGTTGCATGTTTGTATTGCCAATTTACTACGATGTCATAACATAATGTCATGCGTAAATATATTATTTATCGGGAGAGGGCTCCAATAAGGTTCGCATTTCAGCCCAATCCTATATCTATGTCATGTTACTTGTGAATATGTTATTATGTCGTAATAAATACGTTTAACCAATACCAGCGTAGTCAGTTCTAGAAGAAAGATGGATGGTAGAAGACTAAGAAAGACGGATCTCAGGGTCAAGGATAACGTTCAAGCAAGCCAAGTCCAGGAGCTAAGTTCTGAAAAAGAAAAGGTTCAAGGCCGATTTTGCGTCAGAATCAACGGAAAACTCATCACGACAGTGACGAAATAGCCAGTAAACAGCCTTGGCAAGTAGTTCAGAAGCTCTCTCAGCGACAAGCAGGGTATGATAGTGATGTGGTAGCAGGCAAATGACCTGATGCAAGCCGGTTATGTGGCAGGCCAGCATACCTAAGGTACATATTATCTTCTTGCAGAACAGCACTAACGGGCGGGAGATACCGATGGCGGCAAGACACGATCCTCATCGAGATTGCAGCCAGCCTTGTTGTGGCGAGAAAGAAGCAGCCGCAAAATCAGGCAATGTCATTCTTCATAAATTTCGTAACTTATGGTAGATCTGAAGAAGCAGCAGAATTTCAACCAGACGTCGCCACCACCACACCTGGCTGTTACGTGCTATTTCTGTCCTGAGCAACGAAGAAGCTAGTGCTTCTGGAACTGACAGTGCCAAGGTATTAGCGAATCAAGAAATCACATGAGATAAAGAATGTCAAATACCAGATTCTACTTGATGGGTGCTGACAACAAGGATTGAAGACCTAGAACCTCCCCTGTCGATGTAAGCAGTCGTGGCTTCGCCGGGCAGTCACTCTAAAAGACATAGAGAGTACTGTGCATGCCTAGAATAGCAAGGAGACGGGAGAAAGCAGATGTCTGCAGGTAAGAAGAATCAGCCTCAAAATAGCAGTTGACTGAACAGCCGAGGACAGCTTATGAGGCTCTGATCTAAAATTGATTACCGTCGGCCAACGTAACTCCGTAAGATGTCGTGGACAGCGCCGACACATCTAGTGAAAAAGACTCCTCCTAAAGAAGAGACTGATGCGTGGACCTCAACTATTTTTAGTAACTAATCAATGCCATGAGATAATGGTTATACCTCGGGAATCTGTTATTGCAAATGAACGATAAATCAAATTTTAGTTGCACGTTTTTGCAGTATCGCGTTATTAGTAGTTAGTTATTAGAGGAGTTACATCAAAGATCAAATCCGTTTGTAACAACAAAGTAAGAAAAAAATCACGAAATAAAACCAATCAAAGTATATTACGTTAAAACTTGAGGTTTGAAAACAACTGCGGTTAATATAGGTTAAGACCAAATTAAAAATTACGCATATTCGGTGTTTAGATGATTGGTCTGATATATATCAATTTATTTTATAATACGTTAATAGAACAACTCAGTAAAAAACGAATTAAATAACCGACCATTATCTACAGTATGCCGTTCTTATTGGGAAGGCGCTATCGAAGAACGCTACCAAATAAAAAAACATCGTATTATTCATGGGAATCAAGATGCATTGACCGAAATGAATTTCAGATCCTCAAGTTGTCCCATATCTATACAACAATTTTACACCGTATTTTGGACAAGCATTGATTTGACTTAAATTAACATTAGCAATAAGACCCTGTATGCCGCCACACTGCGCATGCGTCACTTACTTGGATCGCAGTCGTCACTCAAGGTCATTGCCACAGTGGCTGTCGTTATTACAACACTCACCATTTACCTTCAAAATGCGAACATTATGGTTTTCCAATATAATAAAGGGATGAACATTGGCAGTTGAGCTTAGATGTTAAATTCAGTCATTAATCTCTTTTTTATTTAAATTTTATTATCGATGTATGGCAGTTTTTTTACTTATAACTTTTATTAAACGCGCTCATAAGTTGGTAACATATATACTATTTTAATTACAGAGTAAGAGGTTTTTAATCTGTCTATAACATGATTTCATCTTCTAACGAAACCAATTTTATTCTCAAAGCATAAGTGTTGTACATGTCTTTTGTCACACCATAATAGCATAGCAATAAAAACATTAACGTTATTCTATTTGTCTTTCTTGATCATACCAAACCTTTCGTTTTCTCGTATTTATTAAACGTGTTTCTGATCCTTCTCAGCGGAATTATTCACTTGATTACTGTTTGTATTTCATCCACCATTCCACTTGGCAGGCTTCGATGTCCAGAACAGCTGCTCTATGTAAATGTTGACCACTCACGGTGGTTCCTCAACCTATCCCAAAATTAGTCTAGAACGTTTGTCTTTTTATGCTTAAGATAAGTCAATGATATTATCAGTTGTTAAATAGCATTTTATTGTAAGCAGTCGGGTTATTTAAAAATCATATGTGTGTTTTTGTTTGAATCAGTTTATCAAATGCTAAATGGAAAATGCGTTCGACATTAGTATTGATTATAAAACACAGTACTTGACATGCGTTTACCGTAAACAAAAGTATTTATTCGTATTAAATAATCTTATATTAATATATGTTTGCGCAATAAATGGATCTTCTACGAAGACCATTTATGTACTGGTATTCATTATTGTAAGTGAGTGAGTTCCGCAAACAAAGTATATATTAATAAATTATTGTTTTCTTCATTTTAATTCAAAATACAATTATATAAAGTAAATTAAGCCACAATAGTTGGGCAGCGTTACAGAAGCGATACCATGGATTTCTTTGAAAAATGTTTCCTGCTTGCCTTACTCGTACAAGTTTTTAACGTTTGAGAAGCTGTCGTGAAGAAGATCGAGTACGTTTGGCAACAATGTAAGTGCTCTCACTCCGTGTACTCGGTGTAAATGTTGACATTAAGCCATGTATTTGAAATTCAATTTAACGTCTTTTAATCCTGCCGTTATGCAAAACATTTTCTTATGTTTCTTTTTCGAGCAGCTAATTTATGACACCTGTATATGCTACACTGAATCTTAACATACATATTGTCTATTTCAAAAATGTTACGCACACGAAGACGCTGCGATAACTTTATCAATTGATTTCCGAATGTGTCTTCCGTTCTTTATACTATTTATGACAGAATACATGTACGTTTATGTGGATTGTTTGCATCTGCATACGCTTATGTGACCCACTGCAACGTTATTTAATTTATTTTTAACCATTAGGCATACATGGTGCATTATTTGTTTTCTCCATGCATGAAACTTATAGTCTATATGGATTCACCTCCATAGAAAAAAGTATTTTAACATCAAACTGCTGCATTATTAGTTGTCTCGTCCTTATTTTGATTTATAGTACTTTTTATAAAAATGCTGATTTTCTATAGTAAAATATTTATCGTTCTCTATAAGCACGTTTATATTTTATCGTGTGATTTGTAATGTTGGTTTTGTCCATATTACTATCAATTACACCTTGTACGCATATAAGTTACACGTAACATTCGGTCTGACAACACATTATTAGGCAACATGCTTTATATTGAAATAGTATTCCTTGTGTTGCGTAGCAACAAATTAATCACTGTCAATTTGTAACATTTGGGGTATCCATTATCATATAACGTAAACACAGAATGTCTTGGAAATGTATCTGAACTGCCTCGCTTATAGAAAAAAACGTTGAAAATATTTCCATTTTTTTTGTTTGTATCCGCCTTTATGCGTGTGTTTCCGAAGCATCGACCATTAAAGGGGCCTTTTCACAGATTTTGGCATTTTTTTAACTTATTCATTAAATGCTTTATATTGATAAATGTAAACATTGGATCGTAAAAGCTCCAGTAAAAAAATCAAGAATAAAATTTAAAAAAGGAAAAGAACATTGCCCGGAGCAGGTTTCGAACCAGTGACCCCTAGAGTCCTGCCAGAGTCCTGAAGTAAAAACGCTTTAGCCTACTGAGCTATTCCGCCAAGTACACTTACTAAAAGTATTTTATACCTTATATAAGCAATCTTCGCAGTTTCACAAAATTTAACGACAAAAACAGAACTCTCCAAATTATTCAATCGTTTCGCGTTGCAACGCTTTATAATTTTTAGGTTTTAAAATCGTCAAAAGATGCATATAATCGCTATATTAGACCATGGTAAATGTTCAGTATTACTGTTTCCTCACAAATATCATAACTAAAACGAAAATTTGCGAATCTGAAACAACTTTTTTCAATTTTGTCAATTTACCAAAGCGTGAAAAGATCCCTTTAAGATGCATCTGTAATATATCCATTGGTTATTAGAATGTCATGCAACAGCTACAATAAATCCATTTAATTTGTTCTAAAATTGTATTTATTATGTGGTAGCATAAGCCCTTCTATGTGTTTCCGCATGTGTAACTTGCTTTGCAATCTTGGGTTCAACCTGAAAGTCGTTTTGGAGTATTCTAATTAAAAAGCATGTCCAGTGTATCGAAGATACGTAGGTTAAAATATTGTTCGTGTTTTGCAAGAAACAAAATACACTTTTAGCGACACCGTGCTTACGGACAGACGGTCACGTATCATAGAGCGTTTAATAATGTTTATAATAACGACAAGTTGTAATATCAGAATAAAACATACTATTTAACATTTGAACCATAAGATATTTAACATATTGGAAATGTGCGTCAACAACAATATTTATTAAACGAATTATTCTTAACAATATATAGTTGTTCTTATTCTGATCAAGAGTTCCGTAGAGTACTTTTAATTCCTTCCAGAAATGACATGTTTTCTTCAAAAAATTGTAATTGTGTTGAACTGGCGAATATTAAATAAGCGAGTTAATATATCGCAATTAAATTGAATTTTTAGTTTGCCATTTTATTCATTTTTAAATTTGACAAGCAAGTAAATGGAGTTAAAGTTAATTTATCCGTGTGTGCTTTATTATAAATTGTGGACTATTTGTCTGATTCAGCGCAACTTTAAACCGGTTTAAACCCCAAATACTTTGAATTATCCGTTCGAAGGTGGTGTGAACAGCTTTAATAACTTAATGTTACATGTTTTGTTGAACAAATTGTCACTTACTGGCCTTAACTAAAAGGCATGCGGATAGTAACACGATTTTTTCTTATGACTATGTTAAAGACGTTTCATTAGTAATTGAGGCATTGACATATCAGGTATCGACTTGGATATTTGAAATGTTACACATTATATCATGATGGTGCATTAATGCAAAAATGTATGGCTATGTGAATGATTGAGATTGTGGATGTACGGAAGGACACATACATTCTTACTTGTTTCAACAACTGGATATTAACAATTGCAATTACACACGCGAATTAAATATTGAATACGTACATGTAACCGTCCGCGATGGTACATATTGTTGATGCATTCTTGTGGACATAAAAGTGATTATACACTAGATGACGAATGGAAATGTTGTGTTTACAATTACTATTTTGCATTTTCCAATCTGATGCATTGCTTATTTAGCACAATAGCACATGATGCATAAATAAACACAAGTCAAATTCGTGTATGGGTTTACCTGGAAAAATACATGAATTTTCTTATCTTGACATCCAACACTTAATCAAGCAGAAGTGGACAATACCAATTCACAATATGTTACATTATGAATGCGTTCAAAACACATTAATAAAAGATACACTTTAAGGGAGCACCTAGGATGACACCAGGTACTTGGTGCTTGCGAAAAGCAACTTGATGAAAAAAAGAGTCTAAAATTGCTAAATCCAGTGAATTTCTTAGTTGAACATATGTAAATAATGTTTATATATATATACTAATACATAGTGCCGGTAACGCGGTCTTGGTAGTTTTCAGACTATACTAACGGGGTCAATATAACAAACGGGGTCTGTTTACAACCCCGCGTTCTAGTCACCTTAAATTACTATGTAGGTGGATAGGGGAGGTAAAGCAATCAAATTTCACAATAAGGTATTAAATCGAAAATCACAATCACGTCTTAAATTGAAATTGTATAAACCTCGCAATTAATTTCGCTATATATTTCCTTGTACAAAACGTAAAATAAATGACGCACATATATAAAATAACATAAAATTTACCCCTATATACCTTTATTCGTGTTTATATCGGATAAAAATATAAGCAAATAACTAATGTTCTTTAAATGCCTTTTTGGATAAATATATTGACTGCAAAAACGTAATGTGTGTATGTGTTATAATTTAATCAGCTTGAGTTACATATTTTTTTTACTGAGAAAAGAGTTGACATTTTTGCTGTGCAATATCGTGCAAACTATCATCACAGCATATTACAGAGCTAAAATTTCCTTATTTCTGTATATCAATGCATGGGATCAGGTCAGTCAATTGCATTAGCAAAAATACAATTATTAAGCAAACGCACTCCCAATAAAAATAGCTGTCCGTTCAATGAAAGCATATTATGATTTAATACAAAAAAAATACCGGAAACCATCCGAGAACAAGAATCAGCGCTCAACAAACGGCCAATCACATATTTGCATTATAGATCGATATATATTCCAGCAAGAATTGAAATTGCATAAAGGAAGGATCACCATATTCATTTGGATCCAATCGCAACCACTTTTTGGCCAGTGCAAGCATTGAATGGAGTTCTATGAAACACTTTCAAATATGCCAACAACATGGCACGCAGAGATGGTGTCCGTTTACGATAGTTTTGTATATATTAACAACGACAAGTATGCTGCTTGTCAAAGCATTATTATGTTTACACTTCGACAGAGCATTTGTACTTCAATTGAGTCAAGGCTGACACAAAAAGGCAGTTTCATTTTTTGAAGAAGCTGAGGGAATGCTTTTCTAAAACTGCCTTTTACACTTTCCTATTAAACCATCAGTTAAATTAAAATTTTAGAAATATATGGTATTTGTCGATTATAACACAAACAAAACACACAAACAAATGACTTCTACCTATTTTACATTACATTTTTGATTTTTTAAAAGACATGTTTACAATCGGATAAACTTTTTCAATAGATTCTTAAACTGTTTGCACTGAAGTGATTAAATTGATTCATTTTCAAACTCAAACTGTGTAACAATCGCTTTACATCCACAAATGTGCAAACAGCATAAAACCAGAACAGCATTTGAGTTACTCGCAGTCTGTTCAAGTCTTATGCTAATTGCTGCTCATCTGTATCTAAGAGTTGAAAATGAAGCCTTTAAAATTTGAATCATTTAAGAGAGGTCTTTAATTAAATGCATATTGGATAAAAATATTATATACATGTCACTATAATGTGACGTGTTGCTAGCATAGTACTTAAAGCACTTTAAGCATATAAGTTATTGATATGATTCTACTATTCTTAAAATAATATGACAATCGAAAACCCTTAAGCCAACGTCACACGGATTAAAAGCAATATGTTTCCATCACTCAGTAGAATTAAAATTCATCATAATGTATCGTTTCATTTTCTGGTAGTCGACCATTACTACTATGCGTTCCCGGACAATATATACAGTATATATCGATTGCATATAACATCACTGGAGATATATTCATGAGATGAAATACCAATTTGTTCGGAAGCATAGAGATGTCATTTTGGCGAACGAGATTCTATAGTGGTAATCTTGTATAACACTTTCAAACTGAAGACATAACATTGTCTCCATCTACGGCATTGAAATCGAAAACCAACACATTTGAAAACTCATATCCGAAACACCGGTAGTCTACAATAACGTTAGTGAGATTGTGATAGGTACTCTAAATTCAATCTTGAAACGAAATTTAAAAATGCATGTTAAAAAACGGCAATATTTAGAATATGGTCAGATAACAATCAACTTTCTTTAAAGAGGTTCTGTTATGGCGTGAATGCATTATTAAATTAGTTAAACAAAGATTATTGCTTAAAATACTAATAAAACAAATTAAAACACAGAGTTGGGAAACGAATATCCCTCCAGTGTCCTGAGACTCGGTATAACCATTTTTTGGAACTGAGGTGAACGTCAAGATATAGGTCGAAACAGTGCGTGAATAAATTGATAACAAAGTAAAACAGTAACCGTTGTTACTTGTTTGCTTGCGAACAACAATAATCACTAAACAATTTTGCCGTAGCGAGCAATTACTACGACGAAGTAGTACTGTTGAATCATTTATATAAGATATTTCATTAACTCTTTCAGTGCTGGAACCGAATTTTGAAGGCCTTTGCAAACAGTTTGGATCCAGATGAGACGCCACGGAACGTGGCGTCTCATCAGGATCCAAACTATTTGCTATTCTGACAGTATTCTTTGAAAAAAAAATCGAAGAAAATGCTAATTTTAGAAATTCAGCAGACAACATTTTAGCAGACGACAAATTTCCCAGCATGCAAAGGGTTAATACAACAGAATTGTGAATAACATGTTAAAACGAATAAGTTTGAACGGATCCTACAAGCAAAACATTAACCCATTTATGCCCAATGGACTCTCCCATCCTTCTAAATTGGATCAATTTATTTCCAAAATTCTGGATGTCTAGTAAACTTATTTCTATATTTAGAATATTTCTTACATAAATTCCTGTAAGCAAACAGCGTAGACCCGGATGAGACGCCGCATTATGCGGCGTCTCATCTGGGTCTACGCTGTTTGCAAAGTCCTTTTTTCAGGACGCTAGGCATAAATGGGTTAACAAAAACTATCACGTAAATTGATGTAGGGGAGACTACCACGGCATATTTATATCGTACAATGAAATGTTTGCGATGTGAACAGAAGCAAGTTGCAACCGATTTAAGTTTGAACGTCTTCAAATGGCTATACCGGACTTTGGATTAACAAAAATAGCAAAACAAACCAACAAAACACAAACCCATTGCTGTAGTATATTTTGTGCGATTGAATGACAATCTGAAAATAGTGACCAAGGTCTCAAATGTGCACAAGTATATCAAATAACGATGACAACTATATTGTATTCAAACAAGTGGACTGCGTGGTAGTTTTTAAGACCGATGGTTTAGCAGACAGCGCTTAGCGCCGATTGCATATTCATATCATAATTTATACAATAAATTATCGTTATGTTTTCGCGTCAATGAATACGACAATTTTGTTTGATTCGGTTGTCACATCGAGACAAAGTTACTGCGGGCGTTTGAAATCCAAAGAATCAACGATATTGTGATTGTCAAGAGATGTCGGTCATATTTCACAAATCGTTTAATGCAAATGAAATGTAAATCGAATAGCCTTCTCTCGTACTTGCAGCATCTCAATTTTGGTATATTAGTAGTAACATCGGATGACCAATTGATTCGCAACAACAAAGTAAGTTTAAGCACAAGGTAAATGACATAAAATGAAAACTACATAGTTACATTTTTTTGGGTTTGAAAACTATTGAGGTATATATTTAGGGTAAGACTAAGTTTCAAATCGGCGACAGGATGTACTGATGTACATCAATTTATTATATTGAACATTGAAAAACAACTATCAACAACAAAGTAAAAAAACAAAACACCATCCGTCTTATGTCCGTTTAAATTAGAAAGGCACTTTTAAAGAAAGCTATCAAATGAAAAACTGCGTAACCAGTATTATTCCTGGAAATCAAGATGCATTGATTGAAATGAATTTCAGATCCTCGAGTGGACCCATATCTATACAGCAATACTTCACCGTATATTGGACAAGCATTGATTTGACTTTAACCCATTCATGCCTAGCGTCCTGAAAAAAAGGACATTGCAAACAGCGTAGACCCAGATGAGACGCCGCATAATGCGGCGTCTCATCTGGGTCTGCGCTGTTTGCTTAAAGAAATTTCTGTAAGAAATATTCTAAATATAGAAATAAATATACCAGACACCCCTACTTTTGGAAATAAATTGATCCAATTTAGAAGGATGGGAGAGTCCACTGGTAATTAATGGGTTAATAAACATTTGCAATGAGTCCTTGTATTCCGCCTCAGTCCGAACGTGACATTTAACCCTTTGCATGCTGGGAAATTTGTCGTCTGCTAAAATGTCGTCTGCTCATATTCTAAAAATAGCATTTTCTTCTTTTTTTTTCAAAGAATACTATCAGAATAGCAAACAGTTTGGATCCAGATGAGACGCCACGTTCTGTGGCGTCTCATCTGGATCCAAACTGTTTGCAAAGGCCTTCAAAATTCGGTTCACGCACTGGAAGAGTTAATAAGATCGAAGACGTCAGTCAAGGTCGTGGGCACACTGACTCCTATGACTATCGTTATAACAACACTCACCAGTGACCTTCAAAGCGCGAACAACGTTTTGAATTTCGTTATAATGAAAACGGTGAATATTTGAAGTTAAGCTTTTATGTTTTCTTAAGCCATTATTCTCTTTTATCAAAATTGTGTTAACGTTATATTTAAGTTTAAGACTGGGTTTTGTGACTGTGAGCCATCGTTTAACGTGCATAAACGTTGGTAACGTAACGACAATTTAATAAACAGTGTAAGAGGTATGTATTTAAATTGCTTATAACATAATTTCCTCTTCTATAGAAATTACTTTTATTCTAAAACCACAGTGTTGCACATGTCGTTTGTCACCAACACGACAACCGTTTAATAACATAATTTGAGAAAAATGCACGTTATTTTTATTCTCCGTGTTGATGATATCAACCTATTCGTTTTTCTCGTATGTGATAAATGTGTATGTGATCGTTCTCAGCGGCATTATTCATTGTATTTCATCAACCATCCCTCTTGACAGACATCAATGTCTACGGCAATTGCTCGGTAGAAATGTTGACCACTCACTGTCGCTCCTCAACCCAGCCCAAGATTTATTTAGATTTTTTGCCTTTGCATGATCAAGATGAAAGTAAATACCAATATCAGTTCTTCAATATAATTTTATTGAACATGTTCAATGTATTTACAACTCATATGGGTGTTGCTCTTGATATTAGTTTATCAAATGCAAAATGGAAAAAGCATTATTGATTATAAAATACAATACTTTAAATTTCATTTGCATAAACAAATGTATTCATTCGTATTACATATTCTTATATTTATCTGTGTTTGGTAAATCAAGTGATCTGAAGAGCAATTATGTATTAGTATTCATTGTTGCAATTGAGTTCAGCTAACAACGATTTTGATTAACAAATTAATTGAATTCATATCTCTTAGGAGCCAAAATAGTTGAACAGAATAACAGCAGAAATTCCACGGATTTGTTTGACAAATGTTTCCTTCTTTCCTTACATGTAAAAGTTTTAACCCTTTCAGCGCTGGAACCGAATTTTAAAGGTCTTTGCAAACAGTTTGGCGTGGCCAGAACGTGGCGTCTCATCAGGATCCAAACTGTTTGCTATTCTGCTTATATTCTTTGAAAAACAAATCGAAGAAAATGCTAATTTTAGAAATTCAGCAGACGACATTCTGGCAGACGACAAATTTCCCAGCATGCAAACCCTGTCCTTAGCAGCTGCCGTGCTCTTTCAGTGTAAATGGTGCATTAAGCCAAGCGTTTGACATTTAATTTTACGTCTTTTAGTCCTGCTATATAGACAACATTATTTTCGCCAACAGCCATTTTATGACCGCTGTGTATGCGAAGCTGAATCTAAAAATATTTTTGTATGTTATCAAAAAAGTTACGATAACAAAGAAGCTACGGTATTTATGTTAGAATACGTGCTAGGTAATGTGCATTGCTCGCATCTGCAAACGTTTATTTGATCCACTGCAGTGTTGATTTATTTATTTTGTTACATCGTACATAGCGCGTTGTTTTCTTAATGCACGCAGCTTAATATGGATTAAACACCATTAATACAAAAATCTTTAAACATCAAACTGTTCTATTTTTATAGTCTCATTAATATGCTTATTAAAGATATGGTTTATACCTGGACATCCTTGTTTTAATTTTAAAAGTGTTTGAAAGAAAGCCATTGTAAATAACTATGCTGTTAAAATCGGTATAGAACAGTTTAACCCATTTAATTAGACTTTCACCAAAATTCATATGTTTGAAGCAAGAGAACATAAATGAATGATCAAGTGAATCAAAATGCCTATTCAAAGTCTGCAAAATAAATAAGGCCGGAGGTGTTTGAAAAGTTGAAATAATTTATCCATTCTAGTACCAGACGTATGTTTTTTACCAATATAACGTACTGTATTAAAACCAGATTGAGATCTTGAAATGATTGATGGTAATAAAAAAATTATTAAATTCTGTTTGCTATACTTTTAGTTGCTATTTTGTAAACGTTGTTCAGTAGACTACTTTGCCGCATGTTTGACAAAGATTCTAAGCTTTTTCCAGGTTTTGCAATGAGTGATATTAAACTTTGTTTTTGAAGCGTAGTTAAGTTCCCGATGTCAAAGGAATAGTTAAGTCAAATAATTAATTGTGTTTCAATATCATTCCAGAATATTTTATAAAACTCGATTGTGATGCCATCCGATCCTTGACTTTTTTTATTTTGCATTTCTTTAGGTGCTAATCCACATTCATATTTATTAAGTAATCCGTCACACAATTGCTTTTCCTCATGATTTAAAGCATGATGTGTTTTTTAAAAAGGGTGCTATTTTCGACTTTTTTTTCTTTTATAGAGTGATTCTAAAAATAAATTTGTTCGTCTAGTATTTAAATTATGTTTGTTATTTCTTCGCCATTTACTTACATCATGTGTGTATAAGTTTTGTTCGCTTCTGCGTTTTTCAATGTTTGCGAGGTATTTTTTTAGATTGTGTTCAACATACTGTGCCCACGCTCATAGTATAATGCCAATGAGTTGTGCATGATAGATTCGTTATAATATTTGTTTATTTGATGCAATTTCATTTTTATTGGCGGCGGTATCATTTATGTTTGTGACATGCAATTGTTTTTCAAGTGTTTCGGTGACTTTGATGGTTTCAGTTTCAAGTTTATGAATATCTTTATGTTAAAATGATGTTTCGTTTATGTCCTTTAATTATTTCCCATGGGGTGTTTGGGTTTGCAGCTTTACCATTTTTTAATTGTATTGAATATTTCCTGTTTTATTTGTGTTTGATATTGTGTATCTTATAAGATGCTTTTATTAACTTTGAAGTATCCGTGGCCTATTTCATGTAATGTGAAAGTAATTATTTTACGTGAAAAGACTAATAATTCGTGTTGTAAGTCATGTTTGATCTAAACTTCTGAATGTATCAAATGATCTAAATATTTAACATCAGATAAATATACACGCCAATGGCCTAGTATCACGAACATACTTAAGTCGATATTTTGACTCAACCTTGAGATTTCGCTCATTTTTTAGATTAGTGTAAACACCATGCTCAAGTTGGTGTTCACGAAACGTTTTTAAGTACTGAGTCGAACTCATCTTTGAGTTTGAGCAAAAATATGTGTCATGCCTGATGCAAGTGTCAAAGGCACAAGTTAACTGTTATTTTCTTCTTAGATGGTCCTCTTTTGAATTGCAACTCAATATTGATCCTTTAATGTGGTATATTCTTTTAATGAATGTAAGCTTTTGTTTCAAGTGTGGTTTGGATGACTTTCTATTGCAGGTGTAGTTTTTAACTATAATTTTATTTATTAGCTGTTTATGGTGTGTATGGAACTTCTCCTCATTGATAGCTACATACCTACATGTATGCAGTTTTATGTTTATATCTTATAAAGTAAATGAGATATAGTCCTAAACAGTTGTGTGACAGACGGATAGACGGGCGGACGGACGACGCCGACTCTATAAATAACAGTGTACTAATGCATTTAAGTTATAATAGCATATACCTATATGTTTATATAATAAGTATTTTAAGTAATTGTGCTTGTTTTTAGTCATCGTATAATATGCACACAACGTACATTATACATTGTAGTTTGAATACGAATACGTCAACGCAAGTTTTCTATATACTGGATTTAACATCGAACTGGTAATCTTTTTCAAATCAAACTTATTTAAATATAACAACAACATTGTAATAAGTAACATGTTTGATTTTAAATGCAGAATTATCTTATCTTATATTTAAATGTACTCACTGGAAGTAGAGAAAAGTGAATCTTAAGTACACTAAGTTCTTCAATTAATTCCTGGCCATCACTTCATTTCCTTTGAAAGCCTAATAGCATCAACAGCCTTGCATCAAGAACCAGACCTATTTGTAAATGGACGGTAATATAGAGAATACTTTTGAAAAAAGAGATTTTGTAATATAGATTCGTATGTCGTGTTACACAATAGAATCTAAAATGCCATGTATATTGATGTACATGTTTGTGCTTAAGCGTTTAAAATCATTGTCTTCTTCTATGCGTTTTTTCCCATTTGATTTCTTGTCGGCTTAATGTTTTGATTTTTGAATAGAAAGACAAAAAACGCATATAATATTTCCGTAAAAGTCTGTATAAAGTGTTTGAACCATATTCGATATCAACACAAGTTTTTTCAAACTCGTTGTTTACATGTCCAATCAGAAATACGAACAAAATGGTATCGTTGTGTAATGAGAATAGTTTGCAGTTCGTACACAAGATGCGCTCGTGATATGAAGACGTCCTTTATATAACGTCATAGAGCGTCGTCCGCAAGATTTACCAAGCGGCAAATCGACTCTATACAAACTTTTACAAAAACGTCTATCAACCAATGACCAGATCGGGCATTCTTGGGAGGCGATTAACGGTAAAAATGAAAGTAATAATTTGGTCGAAATGACATTATAAAATACCAATATCAAAGAAACTACATTAGTAGAAAGTGATCAGATTTTAAAATACAGTATTTATGAGGATGATATTGATATAATGTGTGAGGACTTCGCGTAAGGATAACAACATCTATCGACAATATTCCGGTTTCAACAATAATCGTCGCAATGATGAAGATTAATTTACTTTTTTGTGTTCGGTAGTGGTAAAAAAGTGTTAAGTTGTTCAAAACAGTATTTTGTATCAAAATGAAATGTGTGTAACTTTAAAGATAAGGACACGATATCCTGTGATTTCATATCAACGCATCGTGTACAAGAAACTGTCCATTTTAACAATAGCCAGTGTTGACCTTCGAACATAAAATTGTGAACCAAACTTTAAATTGACTGGTTTAGTGTTACCACATGTACATCCTTATCTGTCTTCAACGGCCGAGATATATGTGGGGAAAACAGATGTGATATTTGCATGTAACTTGTAAATGATTGTTATATATTCAACAGGGAAATAATATAATTTATTTACAGCACAACCACCAACATAACGGTTAAACAATACCGTTTAAATATTAAGGTGATGAAATTCGTACATTTCGTTACCCAATTTCATGTACTATTAGTCATTATATATAGTAAATGTTGTGATAGAAACCTTATGTTATAATGTTTAATGATCTAATACAGATTTCAAAGATTCAAGTCGTTCATAATTTACATACATAACAACACAAACTATAGGTTAAGAATCGATCTACCAAGAACATGTCAGACAATATAGATGTATACGAATTCATAAATAAGCAAGTTTTACTTCGACAGGACTGCTAAACAGTAGATACCATAAACTTAATGCAATTTTTAAAAAACTTTTTCAAGACTGTATATCACGAAAAGAGAATCTTAAATTACCAGCATGCATTATTCTATATCATACAATAACAGGGAAAAGTCTGAAGATAATCGCTAAATACATGATATAGCAGTCTGAGATAAACGAAAATGCGTGAGCGTTTTCTGCATAACAGGAAATGTGTTATGCTTGTAAGGGTTCATTTACAAACATACTTTTAAAAACACTTCAATATTGACTTTTTCGATTATTATTTTTTGATTCGCTTAATGAATCTATTGTAATTGTGAAAGATAATAACCACCCAATGTGGAATACTGCTTTCCGTTATCAATCTGTCTCAGAAGGCTTATATCGTAGTAATGACGGGAAAGGGTGGAGGAGAATATTTTAAAACAAAAGCATAAGAACAGTATTCAAATTAGAAGTAATTTTTCTTTTGCGTTCTTTACAGCCTTAACAATTGACTCCTTATAATTCGCCATTGTCTCGTCAACAACGAATCTTTGCATCTGTTCACCGCGCCTTCTAATGGCCTTAAAGTCGCCATCTTCTTGCTGTCTGTAATGATGCACGGCGGCATAAGAGTCGGATATTCTCACTGCTTTATCGCCGGGCAGAGGCCTTGACCAAGATGATGAATTTGTAACTCGAAAACTTTCCGAGGATTAATAACAACTTTTGAACGAATTGCATCAGATGTTTCCGTTCTCAGGTTTGCTGTTATGGTAGCTAACTGCAGATAATTGTTGGTTTCCACTCGGCGATCATTTGAAGATGTCTTAAACGTGTAACTGTTAAATTCGAAAGCCGCTATGGACTTATCTGACACGAGCTTGTGACGAAAGAATGATTCAATCATTTCCTGCCAAGTGTACGATTTTCTGGGCACAACAAATTCATCAATGTCATTGAATGCTAAGTAGTCAAATGCGTACATATTGTCAAGCAAACAGTCCCATATGCTTGCACTTTGTCCGTAATACCAAATCTGACTCTTCGTGAAATTGTGTTTCCAAGCTTTATAGTGATCTCTCCAAGTTCAACATACATGTTCAACAAACGCTTTAGAGAGTCACTTATTTCATAAGTGTGAAATATAAAGTGACTTGCACCTAAGATTTTAGTTACCTCAATGAACTCCATGATCTTCAAAGGAGAAATATCCCCGAACAGTGGCGGGACACACACTCCTATCTTTAGATCGCGCGGTTTAAGAGCCTTTTTGTTGGAATTTTCACTTTAATTTTTGCTTCAGTACGCAGCGATTGTGACTCGTGATTTTCTAGTAGCACTCCATTTGGGCCAAAATATCTGTAGTAACAGTGATCGGTATTTCACATGAAATTAATACGGCGGCATATTCTAACGAGTGACTCTCGCGCGATTGATAAAATGTTGCGTTCACCTTGTTTCCCGCCATGTTACAAATTAAATCGCCCGGTTTTCTGTACATTTCGTCGACTATTATTCCAACCATTCTTATAAACCGACCTTGTCTATCATCAAAATATGCAGAATTAATGAATATATCCGTGGCAACCTGAACGAATTCCATTGGCGTTTCACCATCGTGCCATGATGGTGCGTGGTAAACCGAGCGTTCAATGATGAAGACGTTCGGATATTGTTAATCCGAACGATGAATATATATATTCCAATGAGAAAAAGTTGAAAAGTCATTATAAATAATAGACAACTGCCTTTTATCAACATAATCACAGCTTGTATGGACCTAAACACTTGTTGACTCTCAGGCTACTTTTGGAATGAAAACGTGTTATCTTGTACAATCTATCTAATACCGAATACATTTGAGGGACACGTTTAACACATTTTGAATCGCTATCATAGCCATAAAGTACGTCGTATGGGCCCTTACGTAAAATAAAATATAATTGTAGGACATTTATAATGCATCCGAAGACATTTGAAAAGCTCGCTTTAGTACAAAGACCTTCGTTTGCGATTAACTGTTACATAATAATATGTATTTATAGTATATAACTTTTCAAAGGTAGACTAACACAATTAGTGATAATTTTTATTTGACAACGCTCAAGTATGGCTAAATAAAGATTCATAATAACGGTGTATATGATATGGTTTAATTTTATACGTATATTATTTCTCAAATCACAGATTGTTCACCAGTTTCTAACAGTTTATTATCGTTCGTCGTTGTGCTAATTTAGGGATGCAAGAGGTTAACCCGTGTTATATGTAAATTTATAGTTAATTGTGTATTCTTTGACATACCCACGAAAACTGCATTTAAATCGGATTTTTTTACAACATATTGGCTAAACCTTGCTCCCTATAGTAATCTGTATTATGTACTATGGGTCTCATAGCATCGGCCCTTCTGATTGGTTGCTAAGATTTGTTAACATGCGCATGTGCTTGTTCTAAAAAATGTTTCCTAATGGAAAAAAACTAAACTCTTGCTCATATTGCTCTTAAAATGTTTTTATGATTTGGTTTTCCAAAATAATTGGCTTATAAAACATTAAAATAAGCGGCTTATTAAACATTATAAACTACTATTAATCCATAAAGAAACTAACATCATTGTGTCTTACGTAATGCAATATGCATTGTACGCATATTAACTACATATAGCAGTCACTTTGACAACAAATACCTTAGCAAAGTGTAATATATTGAAATAGTACTATTCCTGTTGCGTAGCAACAACCTAGCCACTGTTCAATTTTAAACCTGTGATCTATCCATTATCACATTACGTTCATACAGAATGCATTGGAGAGGTTTCTAAAACTGCCGCTCTAATAAAGATACCACCCGTTAATATTACCAAAACACTTTGTGGGAAGCTGTGAATATCAAGGAACGCGAGAACTTTTATTTGTATCTCTGTTGCTGCTAATTGAAACTTTTAATTATCCATCTCTACGTACACGTACACATCAATGCTCGACATCGCTTCACATGGTGACATTCTTTGGTTTCTAGCCGCATATGCGTGTGTGTCCGAAGCAACATCCATTAATATGCACCTGTAATATATCCATCGTTAATATAAATGTCATACACAAGCTACAATAAATCCGATGGATTTGATCCGGAATTGTAATTCTTTCAGTGGAATCATAAGCCTATCTAAGTGTTTCCGCATGTGTCACTCGCTTTACAGTCGTGGGTGGAACTTTCAGTGCGTTTTGGAGCATACTGATTACCAAAGTATGTCCAGTGTATCGACGACACATAGCTCAAAATACAGTTGGTTGTTTTCTTCAAGCGAAATATATACCCAATTATCAGCACTGTGAATCCCTAACTGTCAACCGTTAATGAGACGGCATTCCCGTTTAGAGGATTGTTACAAGGGAAAAGCTGACGGCAGACGGGCACGCAGAAAAGAGCCGACTTCTCTTCACGATGTTGTTCTTATAAACATATTTATTTACATGTATAGTAATAAATGTTTATGATGTCAGAATAAAACATACATTCCACATTAGTTACATGTCTATATTTTTCACGTGGACAATTCGCATATAATAAGTACAGCAATATTTTGAAACGTATTTTTCATCAGGCATGTGTATATTTAATTTCTTTTGGACAAGCCTGCAGAAGAGTATTGTTAAATCCATCCAGAAATGGCCACGTTTCCTTAAAAGAAAGTTTAAACTGTGTTGCTCTGGTAAATTTTATACCAATGAGTAAATAATTATTTTACAATAAAAATTGAATTTGTAATTTACTCTCTTTATTCTTTTTACAATTGACAAGCAATGCAATAATGTCAAAGTTGACCCTAAATATGCGTGTTGTTTTTTTTTACTTTGGGTTGTGCGTGAGGTGCAGTGCACCTTTAATCAGGTTTAAACTCAAACACTTAACAAATAACCGTTTGAAGGGTTGCTTTCCCAGCTTTAATAATGTATTTCTAGTGTTTTGTCAGATTGTCGTATGAGAAAATTGACACTTACACGCCTTTAATTAGACATACGGATGGGAAGAAGATTTCCTGCTTCATTATGTTTAAAAGGTTTCATTAAATCAAATCCTACATGCACGTACATTGACAGGACACCAAATATTATCTTATCTTTGTAATTTGTCCTTTAAGCGTTACCCTTGATCTTGAAGGTATTGACAAACGGTCTATAAGTGCAACATTGACATATAAGATGCCGACATGGATATTTGCCATTTTCAAATCATGATTGTGAATTGAAAAAATAGTGTTAGGAATATGACAATTCACTAAGTTTAACACGAAGTGGAATGTACGCAATGACCCATACAAAAAAACTTGTTTCAACAGCTGAATATTGACCATTTGCAATTATACACACGCGTTAAGTATTGTAAACGTCACCGGGATCGATGGTGCAAATTATTTATGCGTTCTTGTGAGCATTATCAAACCTCCGCAAAAGATTTGACTATAGCCATCATGGTTGGCTCCAATCCCTGCCGTTATAACCAACCACGTGATGATAGCCGAGCCACGTGGTACAATAATGTTGCCGTTTTCTCGTTATTATTTTTACTTTTTTTATTTAGATAATTATTTTTTATTATGGACCTATGTGTTAATAAAATAGTATAGAAAGATCACGATGATGACTTGACGTGCTTGTTTTTACAATCGCGGTAGTACATTTTCCCCCAGCTGACTCGTGTGTTATTGGCGCCGCACTGGAGTGCGGCGACTAGTATGTAATGCGTTTTTTTTTCGCTTATGGGAGGAGCAGTTATTGTACGGATCAATGTATATATTTTTGTTTAAGAATATCTTGCATAGTGGTGATTTTTTGGTGTAAATTAGTGTAAATAAGTACTGCATTTGTGCCTATTATATTTATTACAACATTTATTGCCAATAATGCAAATTTAATTCTTTTAATTAATAGCTTAACACACATATATATTATATTATATATTTTATATTGTTTAAAATAGAATTAAAAATACTGCGTTTGAATGCGACCTTAATACAACGTTGCATATTTTATTAAAATTAATGGATGCCGCGTGGTGACAGCGTTAATTAAAATTTCTTACATCTCTTAAATATCTATTAAAAAAAATACACGTGTTTTTATATTAACAAATAAATGCAAACAACACATATTTTGCATGTATTTTGTGTTGTTAATGGTGTCTATCATAGGCCCTAAGTACTATCCCTACCACATATAGAGCGCGAAGCGCGACACGTATTATTGAATGTAACAATGAGTTGTGGTAAAGGAAGCAGCCGCTTATCAAGGAGGAGCTGTGTCGCAGCAACCCGTTTCCTTAGAGTCAAGCACTCCTCGGAGTTTTTTTTTAAGAACCACATATAGAGCGCGAAGCGCGACACGTATTACAATCCAGGTGGTATGGACCCTTGGTATGGACTTTTTAGGTGACACTGTGAATGTGTTTTGTGCCTTTTTGCGCGTGACTTTCCGTTTAGCGCGAAGCGCGACACGTATTACTATCCAGGTGGATGGACCCTTTGGTGTGGACTTTTTAGTTGACACTATCAATGCGCATTTTGTGAGATGAAGCAGATTTTTAAAACCTACACAGTTCTGTTCCAATTATGAAAATTGCACACGGATGCCAGTTAAAAAAGGAAACCAATGTTGAAAAATGAACTATGGAATATTTGGGGGCTACAACACAAAATCATAGATAATGGTTATTTGGGGGTTATAACACAATATCATAGATAATGTTTATTTGGGGTTATAACACAAAATCATAGATAATGGTTATACAAGTATCTTTTCTATTTGTTTTAAAATAATCGGCCAATATATTAATATTTACAGTAGAAAAAAATCGTTCCATGTAACTTCATTGAGTGCCTTTAACACTGAAATCCCGACGCCCTTTGATGCTTTGCATCAATACTTATCTTGTTTCGCAACTACAGTGTATGATGAAAAAAACAAATGATTGTCTTAAGAGAATGTTATTTATTCTATTAAAAAAAACACGTTGAATATGCTGATCTGACATCCAAAATTTATTTTAAGAAGAATTTCACAATATGTATGCACAATATGAAACATTAAAAATGCGATCACGTCAGATAAAAAGAAAACATGTTTAGAAAAAACCTAATAGGATGACACCAGGTATAGTTTTATTGAAAAGACTCAGGGTGTGCAACATTAGTAAGCATAGTATTTCATTTGCAATTGAACAGCGGAAAATAAATATAATATAATTTAAACACATTTTGTGGGGTGACATGGTTGAGGGGGGGGGGCGAAATCTACAGG